>NC_056733.1:968110911-968343411 GCF_019279795.1 Protopterus annectens | reverse complement strand
ACAGTTCCACATGTCACTGTACATGCATGTGGGAGGTTTGCACATCCTAGACACCGTCCATGTCATGGACTAAGGAACACATACATGGCAAGCAATGCACACCATTGGCCACACACAATAATCACCTAGGTGACTGGATGGTGAATACAATAACCACTTGTGTGGGCAAATCCAGAGACTACACTACATGTCAATATCTAGTGAGTAGTATGTGGCCATGGCACCTCTGTACCAGCGGTTATTATGTGTCAGGACAGACAGGGGTGTATGAATGCATAACCTATGGGGGCAAATGTATACCAGTCGTTACATGTTATACCCATCTACATGGCTATTAACATCCACATTGTCAGGCTTGGTCCACATGTCTTGCACTAAGGGGTTCTGTGTATACCTCTGGACTGTCCAGAGTGTGTCAGAATGTCCACATATGTTGGCCAATATCTCTGCTGTAGTCCACAGGAGCATTATGTGCTAGCAGCGATACTGTACTATGATGTTCTTAGGATATCTATCAGTAGCCATTGGCGCACATGTTAAAAGCAGATGTGAACGCCCACATACACCATGTCTATGAAGACAATCCCTATTACAGTAGCAATAGTCTACAAATATACCTGCTATACATACCTGACATCCCCTTGCACTACAAAGTTGGGACTATAGGGGCTGAGGTAGGGCTACACCCCATGTTCAGGACATATGGTGAAAATATATGTATATGTAATTATACAGATATCTATATAGATATATACACATATACATATCAACATATATAGATGGATATGTATATGTACATAGATACACATATAAACACCCAGATATATACATATACAGAGCAATATATGTCTACACATATACAGATAGAGATACATATGCATATATACTTATGGATATCTACATATATATTGACAGTAGTAGGTATATCAGAATAGATATGTATGCACATATAGTTGCACATATCTGCACATATACGAACATAACTAGGCATATCTGTACACATAGGATGTGCATACATATATAGCTATATATATACCTATATATACATATACGTATATCTACATATATACATATATCTATATATATACATATATGTATATACATATATGTACATACGAAAAGATGTACACATGGCCATATATATGTAGCACTATACAGATGTGTATACAGACAAATGCATGAGTATACATGTGCATGTACATGTAGACATATATAGACCTTTTATATGTATACAACCATATTCCTGTCATGAGTAAACCTCACAGTTGTGTATACCCTCCCAGATGTATCTCACTGTATGTATCTGCTATGTGTACATTATGATAAACCAACATGTGTGATGCAACAGTCATATTAATGAAAAGGACTACACAATTTGGGAACTAAAGGCAATTGTTCAATACTACTCAATACGTGTATTAACAGCTATATTGGTAAAACAACAGCTGTCTTCACAGTGGTCATGGCATAGTGGTTAAGTGTTGTGACTTCAGTGTACATGGTCCTGGGTGCAAGGTTTGCTCATTTTGTTGCTGGGCAGAACAAGGGCTGTCAGATAAAGAGCAGCTTTAAGTGGGTTTGTGCTGGTTTGTGCGATGCTAAGCAGTGCTAAGCTATGGGTAAATGTACGGGTGCTTACACAGTGTAGGTATCGCTTACCTATGCAAAAATCAGCTCAGCTGTTATATTGCAGCAATGTGGATACTTGATAAACACAGCTTAGCCCTGGTAACCAGGTCACACCACCCAGTCTGATAATCGGTAATAGATGTAGGCCAGACTATCCAACTTGAGTCTCTTGAAGCTGCCAGTTATAACAACAATATTATGTATCATAATACTATCCACCAGATAACAACTACAAATACTCTTATGTTGGACAGTGATGCTGTCCAGGATGGTAATGGTCAGATTGGCCAACACTCTACTTATAATGTGAGTTTTATTACAACTTTTAATAACAACAGTGAACAGGTTAAGATGATTTTATATAAAAACTGGACCTACTTGTAAAAGGGCAATCTAATAGTCAATAGATTAGGCAATTTACCTAAAATAATTTACAGAAGGGGGTCTAATTTGAAAAACCTCCTAGAAAGTAAGACCATTAAACCTAGTGGGAGACCTGTTGGCATGTTTGTATGTGGACCGTGTAGGATGTGTAAGCACATTAGGATTGGTAGCACATTTGTGGTGGGTAACAACAGTAAGTACTCTATTAAACATAAATTGAACTGTGATTCCAAGGGAATAATATATATAACAAAGTGTAACAGCTGTCCGGCGTTTTACGTTGGTAAAACTGACCGGAAGTTTTGTGAAAGGATTTACGACCACACTTATGCTATAGATAAAAACAAAAATGAAAATGCTTTAGCTAGGCACTCGTCTTCAAGCAATGACCATACATTCAGTTTCCAAGCTATTGACCAGGTAGTGCCAGACATTAGAGGAGGTCCTAGTAGTTTATTGCTTGAAGAATGTGAACAAGAATGGCAACTAGCCTTGGATGCTTTTTCTTACCCAGGTCTGAATGAAAATTGTAATATTTCTTGCCTACTAAAGTTAAAAAGTTTAAGTAGATGATAAAAACATTTTACATCTGCTTCTTCTATTTAGGACAAGGTTTTAAAGGTCTGTGGGATGTTTAGTACAACACTTATATATGTTTGCTATGTATAGTACCTGTCTGAATGTAAATTGGAGGTTAAATTTGTTAAAAGAGGCGCACTTGAATCATTAATAATTATTTTTATTTTTATTATTATTGTGTTTCTTTAGGTGACACTCATATTCTCATACTACTTTGTTTATTTTTAACTCGTTCTTAGTTGACATATAAAATGTTGTATGTCTTTAAATGTGATGTAGAGCTGATAGGTCCACAATATCATGTGATGATGTGTGCCGGGTTTTTAAACTGGTACTTTGTAACTAGTCTTTATTTCTGAAGAAGTTACTCTACGAGAGTGATGAAAAACATGTGGAGTTTTATAATAAACTTTTTTATGTTTAAAGTATTCTGCCTGTAGCTGCTGGAGTTCCTTTTCAATTGTTTGTGTTTTGCTGTTTGCCTTTTCAGTTTGTCAGTCTGATAATCTGTAATAAGTGTATGTAATGCCATGTACAATACATGCACCTATGTGCTGTCATTACAGTCGCAAGGGGTGTGAGTGTCATTGTGTGGGACACAGACATATATGAGGCCTGTACAGCACTGTTATCCATGTGAATGTGTTACATACAGGTGTAGTAGCTCAGGGTACTTGCTGTCACACTGACATGTAGTGTATTATGGCAGTACTACTGTGGACAGTGCTAACCCAGGCAAGAGCAGAGTGCTAAATGTTTTACAGACAACAGGCACACCTGCGGGCATAGCTGGACACCGAGGCCTCCCTGTTGTATCCCTGGTTTGTGAGCTGTATCACAGTATATACCCCTTACTGGGTAATGATCCATCATGTGGAATGTAACTGTAGACTACCATCTGTACAGCAGATGTTAGTGAGGGTTTCCGACATGTAGTCATTACATACATATTGTTGTCAGATGTCTATCAACAGACTCATGCTACTGCATAGCTACTTACCAGGCTGATGACTGTCAGTCCCTGCACAGATGTGAGGATGACAGGTATCCAGCTGGGATATGTACAGGCAACCTAAACTTGACTGACGCTGACATGTCAGCCCAGCTGTGTAAGAACTGGCACATATAGGAGATGTCACCCTGTATGCACCACATGCCACGGGTACCTCGACTACACTACCACAGTCAACCAAACATGCTTGGGTACAGGTCTCAATCACAGACACTAAGCATGCGTTGTAATGCATGTTGCATGCATGTCAAATTGATCACGTCAGTGGCCATGTGCAGGAGGCACCAGGATGTCATTCTCACCCTGAGGGTCACCAGAGTAGTATCTGTTGATAGATTGCCCACTGCCACCTGGTAGGTGACAGGATACCACTGTACACACAATCCCTATACAACCCATCTCCCCTTGGACAATAGCTAGGTACACAGCTATGACCACCTGCAGTGATGCACCCCTGTACTGACACATGTACATATGCATGACTGAGTATAGCAGTGTCTGTGTGTTAGCACACCTGTACTTGGGAATTCCATGAGGGCCTTCACAACCAACCCAACAATCATTGCCATAGTCAGTTGTGGCTGCTGCTGTATGGGACATTACATGTACCCTGTTAAGCTTCCCCCATACTGGCTACACGAGCCCTGCAGTTTCAGCACAACAGTGTTTTACAAATGGGTTGATAGGCATGGGATACCTATTGTGATCTGGCATGTGCATGTAGTTGTGCATGTCCATATATCTGTAGGGTACAGCATTCTGAGGCCACATACTCCTATTAAAATACCCATTGCCACACAGTACTACAGATAGTGTTGTTGCTGCCCAGAGGGGAGGCATGACAATGCAACATCCTACTACGCATGTGCCATGTGCATTAGATGCATATCCCTGTAGTACCACTGTTGAGGTATACTATGGGTTGTATCGCAGTCATGGCCAAGGTGTGATGGTGGGTATGGCAGAGTGTCATCATGGGTTTCAGGGAGTACAATATCCACTGGGGGATGTGGGTGCTGTGTACACTGTCATTACACCACGGTACACCCGGTATATGTCCCATGTACCACATTATGGTTACCAATGTCACCACCAACCATACAGGTAACTGACCACAATCCAAGTGAGTTATGCATGTGCTGTGTGCAGCCTACCTGTAACACATTGGACACACGGTCAAGTTAGTTAGCAGCGATAGGCCCTGGTATCTCAGATGTGTGTCTGGCTGTTATGTGTCTGTTAATGTGTATATGATGGTATGTCACACTACGTATTGTCCATATACACCCATTACATCCCCCATTAGCATACTGCACATGTCTGGGGATGTTCTGCATGTAACATGTAACCTGGGACACACCTCACCCTAAACGCAGTGTGGTGTGTGCAATGTAAGCCACACACTTCAGTATCACTACATAGCTAAATAGGGGTCTAGCCCCAGTGTTACCAAGTAACTGTGCATGTATGTGGATGGGTCTACATCAGGTTTCAGTGTATACATGCCTCAACGGGTCACCTGTCCATGTGGCACAGCCAATAACCATTTTAGTAACCTGTGACATGTGCTCAACTGTACCCCAGATATGTCACAGCCATGGTGTCACCACAGTGACATACCCTGTTGTGGAATATGACTGCAGACCATCCTCATGCTGACACATGTACACCTACAACACAGATGGATAACAATATAGAGACCACAACCAACCAGTGTTACTAACAGTCTAACACTCTACTCCCTACAACACGTTACACTGCAGTACTGTGGTACACTGTAGTACAGTCACTGTGTGCATCAGAACCATATCAGCCTGTCCCTGCACATATGGTATGGATGACAGGGCTGTGGCACAGGTATCATCATATGCACAGGGTGTGATGTTGGTTTGCCAGAGTCCGAGGGTGGGCCATAAATTTGACACCATGTGTGTGGGTGAGGGGTGTACTGTGATGAGCTGGGTGTGGTGATGTGGTGTGTGCAGGTAAGGGGTTGCCCTAGGTGTGTTTGCATAGTGTGTGGGTATGCATGCACACAGTTCTGCCATGTGTCTGCCCTATACAGGTGTTTATGGACAGCTGCAGACCATAGCTGGCAGGATGTGCAGTTCACTGCTTCCGACCACGGACATGTGGATTGTGCCTGCCAGGGGTTCCATGGGCATGTCCAGGTACAGATCTTGATGTGCTACTCTCAGCTGCTGATGACAAATGTCTGCTGGTACCAGGTCCCTCCTGGGACTGGCCAGGACCATGCGCACATGGCCTGGTGTGGTGTGGTGTGGACGGCACACCTCCTGCACTGCCGGGGCTGCTACTGCCACTATGGGAGCCCCTTGGTGTCCTAGCACATCCACGTTGACTGTCAGCTGTTGGTGTTCTTGGCCCATGTCCACGTGGCTGTCACCACATCCCCAGCACACATTGAAGCATGGACACACCACGGCCAATGAGGGCCATCATCTCACCATGCCATCTATCCATGAGCTTGGTATAAGCATGGATGGCAACAGACAGTTCACGGAGGTTGTTGCTTACAGATGCAAGAGCAGCCATCTGCAGCCTCAGGCCCTGTCTGGTGTAACATTGCATATGTGCCTGCACCACCATGATAGCCTGAAACATGCACCTGCTGGTAACAGCTGTGTCACCTATGCCAGGAGCATGATGTCCAGTGGCCCTACCACGAGCACCCTGGGATATCCACCTGTGTGGTGCCCTGCTGGACATCTGGGTATGCCTACTACGACTGGACACAGTAGACATGGTTACCACACTTTCCTGTGCACTGCCACCAAATGCCAGCTGTCCCTCTGCTATGGCCACTGGTGATGGGGTATGTATAGGCACTGAAACTGTGTGCAGGGTTGGGGTAGCTAAAAGGGAGATGTCAAATGTTGGTGCAGTATCAGCCCCTGACAACCCCACCTGTGCCTCACCAGTACTATCATCATCTTTGGTGTCTGTATGGGCACTACCATCAGATTGCATGCAGGAGGGACCCTGACCCACCTCGCCACCTGTGGGGGAAAACAATAAACACACTTTAAAACCTGTACAGCATTGCCTAACAGCATACACACACACACACACACACACACACACACACACACACACACACACACACACACACACACACACACACACGTCCATAATACCTACCTGTCCATGGCTTTACAGACAGTCTCATGTATATGTTCATGTGGTACCCCATCCTGCATCACACTTGTTAACATACACACATTAATACCACTCCTTAACATATCTATCCTCTAAATGCCTACACAAATGGTCACACAACAAGACCTGTTACTAAATTACCTGCCTGACATGTGTGTAGTGGTTTTACATTGCCTCACTGCTGTCATTCAGTGTGCACCCTCTGTATGTCCAGACATCATGAGCATGGCCCCTATATGTGTGGACCACTATGTTCTATCCATAATATCACGCACTGGTGTGGCATGTGTATGTAATGCTCAGTACATGCCTGATATGCTGCTCATTCAGCCTATCATGTGACAACTGTAATATATGGCGACACTCCCTGGTGTTGACTAGTACTTCCGCAATGCATCTGTAGTGCTGGATACATGGGTTGTAGGTGACCTCCCTACTGAATGTGATATTAAGGGTGTACCTGGTGTCTACCTTCTCTCTTGATGCCTGTTCCATGCTACAGACCGTATTATACTATCAGCTGTCTTGTGATTACACACATGACAGGTATTCCTGGTTTATAATGTGGCAGTCCATGTCCATGTACTGCATGGTCTCAAAGGGATGTACAGCTGTATGAATGCCCCACAAGCTCACATGTGCATACATGGCTACCCACACAAACACATACATGCACCCACACATCCTACATGCTCCAACTTCCATCCACTTCACCAGAGTGATCCTACAGACAAACTAACTAACCACCAGGATGCACACACACACATACATGCAGGTGAGGTTGCACAATGATAGTACACACAGTCCTATTACCCATCTGTCAACATGCAGAACATATGGTACAGAACAGCATGCAGTTCAGCTATAGTCAATCCATGCTAGCAACAGTATACATGTGTGTGTGATACATGTGCTGTGTCACTAGGTGATGCCCTTCCCCTGGATACCACTGCACCCATGTACACAGTAGTGATATGCACCTGTTCTGCACCCTGCCATGTACTGTGCACCACACCACACAGGTGTACAACCCATTGTGGAATGTGTAGTACTGTGTCAGTTATGTCAGCTTTAATGCTCACAGCCCCTATGTTTTTCAGCAACACATAGCTGGGATGATATGTGGACAGTTGTCATTTGTGAATGCCTGATGCCTAATTTACAGCTCTCAACATCAGTGGACCATGTATGACCAATCCAATACTCTTACACTACCAACCATCAGAGCATACCATGGCTATGGGAGATGTACACACCTTTCCTGATATGACGCACCCATCCGTGATCTGCATTGGGACCACATCACTGCATATCTTAACAGTACATGTGCCTGATATGTGACATATGTCCTGTACTTTCACATGCAGTGTCTACGGAATGTGTTAGGTGTGTGGATGCTGACCGTGATGCATACACTTTGTGTGAGCATATGTGTGATATGATGGTTTGACACATCTCTTGTATGTACTACAGCAGTCACTACTCCTGGTGGGGATATACCAGCATGGGCCATCTGCAATTACCAGTGTATGTTCAGTCTGCCCTACACATGTCTCTCTACTCTGCATGATTGCAAGGTCTACTTATGTGCACATCCCTTGGTGTTCACACACTGCTATCACTATTGTTGTGGGGGTAAGGTTATGGATGCCACAGGTCCTGAACCTGACTATGTGCAGATAGAGCCATTTCTAGCATCCGTAGGATCCCTGCTGCAGTGCACTGGTGTGTCATGCTGACACCCCCCCTTCAGCCTGTTTGCAGATGCATATCAAGTAAGCCCTACATATGTGTATCACTTTGCAGTGTCCCATACACTGAACACCACATGTTACAGCCTAGTCCCAGCTGATAATGTGGACTACTGTAATGCCTTATGTCATAGTGTATCTCTGCAGCAGTTGCCATTGTCCTACAGGTATATACACTGGTGTTGCACTGTATATGGGTGTTGTTCCAAACATATCCCTACTGTAGGTCATGTTCCCACCATTATGTTACTCCCTGTGGACACATTCCACAATGACAGGATGTTAGTTATCATGCAGGTGTCTGACATACCCTTCCAATACCCCACTGTGGTCACCCCTGTGATGCCGTGCATTTCACAGCAACAATACGTGCAGATGTACAGCATGCATTCTGGGTAGGTGTGTTAGATGTGTGCATGTAATATACCATCACCATTACATGCCCGGTGTGTTGGCAAGCATCTGCATAAACCATACTCACCAGCTACAGGCTAATGCCTTGGTGGTATTCCGGAGGGACATATGTAAGAGTGTGAGAGATGCAATGTCAGTGGCCACACCTGTGGCAGTGCTACATGGTGGGTGCAGTATTACAATACATCAATGGTAAATTTCTACAATACTAGCACATCTGGACATCTGTTTATCACTACTATACAGCAACACAATATATCTATGACATGTCAGATATGCATGATCCACCTGTACCAATGCGGATGTATATGCAACAGTGGTCTACTGATGTGCCCTGTGTCCTTACCTGCACGCTCCTCAGCCAGTGTGTGGGTGACACCCACCTCCACGAAGGTGTCCAGTGGTTGGTGTGTTGGCAGGATGGGCAGGTGCCACGAGGCTGGCCAAGAGCTCCTCCACACATGTCAGGGTGGGATGAATGGCATGCCCCCCCCCTGTGGTGAGGTGATCCCCCAGACTGCAACAGCATGCCGACTGGCATTGCAAAGCAGGTCAGTACAATGATTCTGGACCTGCTCATAACTGCGATTGTGCAGTTTGACATCAATGACTCTGTGGACTAGGTCATTCCACAGGGCAGTCCACTCCTGCTGGTCATGCACGGCCCTGCCAAACAGCACAAGGTAGTGCTGGATTAAGTATGTGATCAGCACTTCATTCTCTGACGCTGACTACATTGGCAAACGTGTATGTGACATCTTGGCTGAAAGACATAAAGATGGAAAAAGGCCTGAGCGACTCATACAGCAAGGTTACCACAGTTCTTAATACACATCTCAGTCACCCCCCCCATATCAGCTAAAACAAACTGTACACACAACTCATTAGATATGGCTACAGCTTACCTACCAGTGGGACAGATATTGTATTTGTATCACACTTTCTGCTATGTGATTGTAGCCGTATTCTCTGTGTTGACACTATCATTGCTTGCCTGTTACAGACTATTCACCTGCATTCCATTGTCAGGGCCACTATGGTTCCATACATGCCTGTGGTATGGCTGCTTTGTGATTACTGCACATCTGACATTCTGTGTTATTGAGGATATCTATGCATGCTGTTGGACATGTTCCGATATTGTGTAGACTATTACTACCAGCGTATGTTCTATAACAGTGACACAATAACATGTATATGTGCTATTGGCCAGTAGAACCACCTCTCCAGACCTATCTGCCTATTATACCTGGCCACATCACATATGTGTCCCACCCTGGGGCCTCCTCACACACTGGTCCAGCAATACCATCAGGTGGAACCAACCCAGGGGATGTTGTCCCCCCCCCTCCAGGGGCACACACAGATATGTTCTTGTCCCCTGAGGTCAGGTCCAGCGTCTGTTCCATAACGGACTTCACAGACACATGTGGGATGTGCTACATCACTCTGAGGTACCCAGTACACATTCACAGGGCAGACATGCTCCTCCTGCCCAGCCTCCAGGCCAGGCACCTTTAGGGAGTGGACTGCTGTTGTGAGTAGCAGTGGGTGGGAGGCTTGTTCCCATTGTGTCCATATTGGGGCATCCACATCACAGACCACACACGCCATCCAGGGTGCTCACCCACCACATGTGTCACATACCACCCCTGTAGATTGTCCTCTATATCTACCAGCCCTGACCACCTCCAAAAACTATACCTGCCTACTTCCCCATATTCCCATTCCATACTTCACAGATGAGGGTAATGTGGTCCCAACAAGGGGTTAACATGTGACATACCCGTCCATGTTGCACACACTGCCAGCTTTAGACATCTGTGTGTATTGCTATGTATGGTGTTGCCACGCACATAGCATGCATCACTGTGGTAGTAATATAGGGGACATGTATTTACATACATATATGTTTGTGTGTGTGTGTTTGTATAAATGTAGACATGTGCATATAGGTATATATCTATATATCTGTAGATATATGTGATGAGATATATGTGATGTTATATATATGCGCTCATAGATATGTCTACACATGGTTATTTGTATGTTTGTGGGCATACATGTATATATATATATATATATATATATATATATATATATATATATATATATATTATATATGTGTACATATGTACACATATGCATACCTATATGTTGGGTACATTCAGACATCAGGTCCACAATCTCACAACATCTTCCTGCACAGCTACAATGTTCTACCTTGCTAAAACACAGACAGGTGCCACATATGGACACAGCCTGACATTGGGGGGTATATGTAGCATCTGATTGCAGGTAACCCTATTACACACCTATGGCATTCCTGTATGCTACATTACAGATTAACCTGAGTATCCTGCAAGGGGTGAGCTGTGGGTCCCACATGTCCATCATAATGGCATTACTTCCACCACCAGCTATTGTCCACATAATATACATACTTCCCATTGCACAACTCACACTATGATGGTTACACCTTGTCAGTCAGTGCTGATCTGCACAGTTGATAGGTGTGGCCCACTGCCCACAAGGGCAGACTCTATTGTCCATAGCAGTTGTTCAGTTGAACATCATTACAACAACACCTGATGGCACATATAAATCATTCCACATCATCTATCCCATTATTATGGACCAGGTACTACATTCAGTTACATGCATATATATACTTCACATACCTGTTGTGGGAATGAGATATGTTCTGGATAGTTTGCTGGATGTTCTTATAGTTCTTTTCCTTTGGCTTTTGCTTTGCCTTTGCCTTAGGCTTGTTGTTATTTTTTTTATTTATCTCTCTCTCTTGGTCTCTCTCCAGTAAATGGATTGAGCTGCTTTGAATAGATTGCAGTATGGTTTTGTAGGTGATGCACATGATCAGATGATGGCCTCTGCACCAATCACTGCCCTCCACTTGATAACTGCATGCAGCTTGCTGTGTAGTACTTCCAATTATCACTGTCATGGCAACCCACTACTATAAATTACTACATCATGTGGGCGTGGTCCCTTTACCTTTGCTGTGTGATGGACATCCTTCCTGTGTGTGGGCATCAGTGTTACAGACCGCAGGTAACAATACCTCTTACAGGAGAACCTGCACACTCAGGCCAGCTACATATTTGTAGGAGGTTCCAGAACTACAGAGCGTGAGCAGTGTTGTTGTATACATTGTATATACTGGTGTTACAGGGTTTGTGTGTACATACTAGTTTAACCTGGAATGCAGTCTGTCTGCATAACTCTCAACTGTGGGACTATCCTCTTGATGGCCAGAGGTGTGCCTATTATGTTTTGTCTGTTCACCACACAGGTCTTGTGTCAGATATTTCACTGGCAGTGTGTGTGTGTTGAGTGCTATCAGTACATGGCTACATCCATTTGTGTTTCTAACTTCAAATTCCTGACTAAGGGTATGTTGCAGACTATCCTGTAACACCAGTGACTTGCATAGTGTATGACAACAGTTTTCCACATATGGGCCTGTGTTCCAGCCTCTGTCCTCCACCTACATACCACGCTTTATATATATGACATGCTGTCAGGGGTTGTTATGTAGTGGCCTGTGAGTATGTCATGCTGCCATCAGTCCACTGCCGTTGTGTCCCCCACACATACGGTAGGGTTAGGGCCATATATGTGGGGGCTTAACCTGCACAATACATGTGTGCCATTATGCACTCCAGAAGCCAGTGTATGTTACAGTGGTATATGGCCCTGTATTAATGAGTCTGGGGGGATGTACCATAACTAACCTAGGCTGTTACAACATGTGGGTGTATCAGGGATGAGCTGCCTTACCATACAATCCCTCTTGGGTAAATACAGGCCTACTGCCACCTGCCATACAGACTGTTCGGTTTGTCAGTGTGCTTGTGATGGTGTCAGTTATGCCTTGCTATGTAACAGTTATATCCCATTGTGTAATCTGAGGTCTTTACCCCCCTAGGAATTGTGTACAGAGTGTAGATAGAGGCTGCTGAAGTATACATCTGCATTACTTACTGTTGATTGTTTGGTATCCTGTGGCCCAGTCTGTCTTTACTATTGTACTACTTGAAGGCCTTGGCCTGGACAGCAACATTTGTAAACCTTTCCAGACTACTGTATTAGTATAACTGTTTCACAGTTGCATTACTGAGTTTATATGGATGTCCACATCTAAACAGCTATATGACATGGCATATACAACTGTAATAGTACACAAATAAAGCTTTTCCATTCATGCAGACCTGTGTCTGGTGTTATATCCTTTGACCTCTCTGTGGGTATATGTTGCAGGCAACAATTGTCTTTTGTATGGGTGATTCATGCAGTGTGCAGTTGGTAAGGTGGTAACTGTAGGCATAGTGACTGTTCCATATTGTGTGCATCTTCTACATATGTATCATACTATACATATCTCTGTATGTGTATGTGTAGTTACATATATATATATATATATATATATATATATAGATATATATATATATATATATATATATATATATATATATATATATATATATATATATATATATATATATGTGTGTGTGTATATATGTATCTGCATATATGTGTCTGTGTATATGTATCCTAGGGATGTTGATTGCTTCCACATTGTACATTCCCAATGGGAGCCAGACTGCACTGCATGATATGTTACTGATACCATCCTGACATCATGCAGGTGGGATGGAGTATTGTTAACATCTTGTGTCCATGTCATGTCAGGTCCTGTGTATGTGATCTGCAACAGTTGGTAGTGTATTGCAGAGCAGACATGTTCGGCTGTGGGGGGAAATACCTATTCATACAAGACGTATATTGTTTGGGGCCTCTCAACCCCATTAATGGTACATGTGGACGTATATGTTTTTGTTATGTTCCCATTATCTACAGATGTATGTCCGTATATACCTATATAGATATATATATATATCTGCTTACACACACACACACATATATATATATATATATATATATATATATATATATATATATATAGATAAATGCATTTGTATGTATATATGTTTATATATATATATATATATATATATATATATATATATATATATATATGTATATATTTCTATATTATATCTATATCTACATATACAGATATGTTTTATCTGTTTAGATAATAATACACACACACACACACACACACACACACACACACACACAACTACATCTACATGTTGAACTACATTTCCTGTACTGTTGTATAACTGGGCTGGATGATATGTTTGTGAAAATATCAGGGTTATGTATATATCTGACATGGCTTAGTGGTATATCACTTTGGCTATGGTGTGCAAGGTCCTGGGTTCGAGCCTTGCCAAGGCTGTTTATTTTGTCGCTGGGCAGAACAAGGGCCATTGGATAAAGAGTGATTAAGGCACTTTTAAGCAGTTGTAAGTGGGTTTGCACGGGTTTGTGCAGGGGGAAGCACTGCTAACTACCGGTTACAGTTTCTTATACTCAGCTTCTAAATTGCTTACCCCGTGTAGGCATTGCTTACCCCTGCGCAAACTGGCTTAAACCCGCTTACTGCTGCTTAAAATTGCTTACTCCCACTTATCCCAGTGCTCATTTCTTTAAAAGAAAAGAAAAAAAGGTTGATAGGAAAGTGGTGAAAAAAGAGGCACAAAGAGGGAAAGACAGTAGGGAAAATAGCTAGGGATGTGCAGGAAGGGTGTGGGGAAGGTCCATAGCTGCCCATTTCTTCTACAACAACAGCTGTGCATATACACTGAATTTGGAGGTAGATTTGGACACTCAAACCCCTGAGAAAGGGGTGAGGACAACAATAATATGTTGTGATGCCAATTAGACCAGATTACATGTGTCCAGTGGACATGTGCAAAATGGACAGCTATGTATGGGGTGAGATTTTTTTGGGAGAACAGATTGCCCTTTTTTTCAGATGAGAGTGGGATGTTGGGGAGGAATAGTAGGTATATTTGGGGAGGTAAGTTGGGTAGATTAACAGACAAGACAAACAAGATGCATACAGGGGTAGTATGTGACACATGTGGGGGGTAAATACCTTGATGGGGAGGGGTGTTAGGAAACCGGAAGCCCATGAGCCCTGTAGTGGAAACCGTGAGACTGAGGTCCCCACCCACTGGCATTCACCACTGCACCTTCACAGCCCTGAAGGTGGCTGTGCTGGAGGCTGAGTTGCAGAGCCAGGCTGACCCTCTAGTCTTGACATGCGGCCCTCAAGCTGGTGTATCAGATCACCAAACTGCTGGTTGAGCTCGCTGCACACCACAACCCAGACCTGGCGACAGTTGATAGGTTCCTGTCTGCGCCCACTCACGGGGGGGGGGCCCCATCCCCTGAGGTGGTTCCATCTAAAGGTGGTGCAGAAAGAATGGACAGGAAGGTCCCGGGTTGGGGCCCAGACATGCTGGTGCCTGAGCTGAGGTGGGACAGGTGGGTCCGCTGGGACCGGCTTTCCCAAGCATGCTATAGGGTTTAGATTTTATCATCATATGTGGGTTAGTAATAGTCAACACATTCCAGGGTTAGGTATAACAGCATGCATAGATATTCCCATTAACCCAGACACCAGATACGGAACAGTTGCATAGCAAACAGAACACATGCATATATGGGACCACAATGGTAATAAGAACAGCATGCAGGTACATTGATGGCACCATGCCACCAATGTTGGAATAATTCAATATAGCACATGCATGAGAACAAATACAAATATTTATCAACCAATAGGACATAAGCAGAACACTGGAGTCATTACATACCGGTTGAGGTGGGTATGTAGTTTATTGTTGGAGATATGGTGGGGGGAGAGAAAGATGTTAATTAACAGCTAGTATATTCCTGTAGTCCGCATTACTTTCCTTATCAGTGCTGTTATCTGTACCTGACAGGTATTACTACACTACCATATAGCCTTAGTTTGGACAGTGATATGGCTGTCGTCATCATTATACATGAACTGGTTTTACCTGCAGTATACACCTCTTACCTAGTATACCTGTGGAGGGAATGTTTGTTAGCACTAACTAACTGTTTCTACACATACTCCCAGATTCTGGGTTGATGTTGTTCATGTAACTATCAAACTCTTGGTGCACAGACTCTGGTCATGTCTTGACGACATGCAGGTGTACCAGGACAGATCTAGACTATTGCCCTCTTCAACCTTTAGTAGTTGTATGTGTCTCTCAGTTGTACTAAATGGACTCTGGGGATTACACCAGTCATATACAGGCATTCCTACACATTCTATTTATGGTGCATGGTATGGGTAACAGTGCTTAATACAACAGTACTATAACATGATTGCAATTCTACATTACCATATAATACCAGAGTATACACATGCAGTCCAGCAGTTAGACCTTTATTGTCAGGCTATTACACTTTTACTTATGTACATACTATATAAGACTCTTCTTGCCATATTCTCTGGTGTATGCAGTACTTGCCTTAAACAATACAGGTTTTATACAGGCAATTAATCTATAGGTTCATAGTTTCAAAGGTAGGTACTAGGCTATTGGCCCAAGGGCCTATGTAAGCCTAGCCAACAAGGTTCCCTGGCTTATTCCATCAATAAATTTATTTTCCTGTGCCACTGTCAATCAGAGACACAGAAGTGATCCCCGGGGTGTATTTCCTATTTCCCATCCACTCATCAAGATTTTTCTTGAAGAGTGCTAATGAAGAACTTTGCTTGACATAGATGAGTAGCCTGTTCCAGAGTATGGGAGGTCTCTGGGACAGGAATCTATCCCTCCAGCATGTCCTGTTTATTGTGGTGACAAGGCTTAGGTCCCTAGAGCATGTAGCTCAGAAAGATTGGGACTTCTTTAGGTGTAGCATGTCCAACAGCTCTGGGTTTGACACAGCTTTATATGTTAGGCAGAGATCACCTCGGAGTAGGCGATATGATACGGAATAAAGTTGGAGTTTTTGAGACGGTCAGTGTAGGGCACTTGGTTGAGGCCAGTAATCCTCTTTGTGAGGTACTTCTGTGGTCTTTCCAGCTGCTGCAGATGTCTTGTGAAGTACATTCCAAAAGGGGTGTTGTACTCTATAATGGGTCTAATGAGTGTCGAGTAGAGGGGAACAATGACCTCTTTTTTGCTGGATGAGAACCCTTTTATGATGAGGTGTGCCACATAGAGGGACTTCCTGACTACTGTGTCAATGTGGCTATCAAAGAAGAGACTACTGTCCACCTGGGTCCCAAGGTCTCTTATTACACATTCGGTGTTAAGTAGATTGCTGCCTATGTGGTAGTTCATGGGTACAGAGTTTTTACCAAAGGGGATGACACTGCACTTTTTGGCATTGAGCTTGAGGCCATGGCTCTGACACCAGGCATCTGTCTCAGTGAGGCCCTTCTGTATTTACTAATACTTTTAGATTTAATTTCTAAGACAGTACATGCAAGAGTATTACTGACCTGCCTCACCTTGCAACCTCTCCAGGTGACTTCCATGGGCCTCCTGGTTTGCAGCCCGCTCCATTGCAGCTGTGGAAGACATAAGAGGAATATTTAGCCATACCTATCCATGATATACATGAGCTGGCAATTATTACACACATACTGGGGTGATACTTACAGCTGGGACATACCCTGCTGTTCTAGCCTCTTGGATCCACTGCTCCAAGAGGTCCCCCTTATGCCGCTTCAGGTCAGCATAGTGATGCCTGACCTGCTCACCAGTTTGGGGTATGCCAGTGGCACTAGTGAGGTCATAGGCAAGATGGTCCCAGGCTTCTGCCTTATATTGGGAACCCTGGTACTGGCCCTGCAGCAGTCTCTGCTCATGATCTTTGGCGAGGATTCTTGCCATGACTCTGGACTCCTGGGTGCACCAGCACTGAGTCCAAAAGCGCACTCCCTTTCCCCTTCCTGACATGGTGTCTGCAAGAGGAAGCTACAACCAGTTATGAGATGTATTCCTGCCTATTGAGTTTACGTGGGACTGATTTCCTGCACTTTTCCATGATTGGCCAGTTTTAAAAAGGCTAAGCTATGGGCAAATCTGCTTACATAAGGTTGGCATTGTTTAACGGGGTATACCGCTGGGCACAATGAGTTTGCTGGCCTACACATTGCTTGCACCTCCTAAGCTGGCCTGTGCAATGCTTAGCGTTGCTTACATTAGACTTTGCATTATATTTTCTTTTTGGCATTGATTTCTTATTCATTACATCTTATATATCTGCCTGGTAGCCATGATTCATGTGTATGTACACTGTATGGGGTCCTTGTGTTTTATTGGGGACGTCAACACTCTTATTACAATTACACCTCACTTCTGGGCTTACTGCTGTACTCCAATTCACATATTTATGTTATGTAGTGGGTTATGGGACATATTACTGTATACTGATTAATTTCACAGGTTCAGTTTGATTTTACTATAGTGAGGACTTGTTTGGTGATACCTCATTCTTCTGTACTGCTTTGATGGCTTGGTGGTTAATTACTGTGACTATACTGTATAGGGTCCTGGTTTCAAGACCTGCAACGCTGTTTATTTTCCTACTGGGCAGAACAGGGGCTGTTGGATACAGAGTGATTAAGGCACGTTTGAGCGGTTTTAAGTGGGTTTGAATGGGTTTTCATGAGGTTAAGCACTGCTAACCTCTGGTTACATATGCTTACAGAGAGTTAGCTTAAAAATTCCTTAACCTGTGTGCGCATTTCTGACCCCTGCGCAAATGGACTTACACTCGCTTACTAGTGCTTAAATATGCTTACTAACTGCTTATTGGTGCTTAAACCTGCTTACTTGTGCTTTATTCATTATGACACTGACACCTCACATGTGCATTTACTGCAGTACTCCAGTTCACAAATATATGTTATTTAGTGGGTTATGCAACAAAAATATTGATCATAACGTGCTTTACCATGGAAAATGGAATGTGCTACAGTGGGACTCGAACCAGGAATGCCTGCTCATAAGGAGAATGGTCTGCCCACTACACTATTGCTATGCTGCTTCATTTGCATATGTCTTCCTTGTTATCCTCTTCAGCCATTTAAGCTGCATTAACCATAGCTAAGTGATGGGCACACCTGCACACCTACGGTTAGCTTTAATTGGATTTATAAAAAAATGGGTTTGTTCATTTTATTTGTATTTACTTGTACATGAGGGGGAATGTTGGTGGGGATATGTGGACACCTGTGAGCTGTCTCACTCATTTTTTAGGCCTTTCTGCTGTTCTTCATTGTGGGGGCATGTATATTCTGAGAGCTCTGCTCTCAGACATGCCACCTGCACTGTTACACGCTCCATGTAAGATTAGGTGCTCAGGCAGCACGCCTCATTAATATACATGGCGCCCTGCCGTCCTGCTCCTAAATGGCTGCTTCCATGCAGGACTAAGCTAGTCCTGTATGTAAGATTAGTAAATCTGGGGGATAGATATATATATGCATATATAGTTATGTATATCTACATATATATCGACATAAATAGGTATATCTGTTTCGATATATATGCACATATAGTTATAGATATCTACATATATATCGACATAATTAGGTATATCTGTAAATATAGGATATATATATATATATATATATATATATATATATATATATATATATACAGAGAGTTCTATAAATGGCCATATATATGATGCACTGTACAGATGTGTATAAATACATATATGTGAATATATGTGTATGTACACGTAGACATATTTCTACATACGTATATGTATATATCCGTATCCTTGTCATATGTAAACATTATTGTTGTGTATACCTTGCCAGATGTATCACACTGTATGTATCTGATATGTGTATATTTAGATATAACAACATATGTGATGCAACAGTAATATCACTAACAAGTACTACACAATTGTGGAAGTCACAGCAATTGTTCAATACTACTCAGTATGTGTACTGACAGATATATTGGGAAAACAACAACTGTCTTCACAGCTGTGATGGCGTAGTGGTTAACTGTTGTGACTATAGTGTACAGGGTTCTGGGTTCAAGACCTGCTAGGGCTGTTTATGTTGTTGCTGGACAGAACAAGGGCTGCTGGATACAGAGTGGTTAAGGCACTTTTGAGCAGCTTTAAGTGCGTTTGCATATGGGTTTGCGTGAAGCTAAGTGGTGCTAAAGTACGGTTAAATGTATGAGTGCTTATACCTTGTAGGCTTCACTTAGTGTGCAAATGTGCTCAGCTGTTATATTGCAGCAATGCTGACACCTGCTAAGCATGACTCAGCCCTGCTAAGCAGTGCTCACATCCCAGTCTGATAATATAGCAGGGTAATGACAGCTGTAATAAGTGTAAGTAATGCCATGTACACAACATGTATCTATGTGTCATTACAGTAGCAAGGGGTGTGAGTGTCATGTCTGGGACACTCGAGTATATAAGACCTGTACATCACTCTTATCCATGTGACTATGTTACATGCAAGGGTAGTATCCCAGGTTACTTGCCATCACAATGGCATGTAGTGTATCATGCTGTTACTACTGTTGGCAGTGCTTTCCTAGGCAAGAGTAGATTGCTAAATGTAGTACTAGCAACAAGCACCCCTGCATGCATAGCTGGATTCTGAGGCCTCACTGTCATGTTCCTGGTGTGTGAACTGTGTCACAGTATATGTCCCCTACTGGATAATGATCTTACATGTGGAAAGTAACTACTGTCTGTACAGCACATGCCAGTGAGGGCTTCCAGCATGTAATAATGGCATACATACTGGTGTCAGACATCTATCTGTTGACACATTCATCCTACTGTATAGCTAGTTGCCAAGATGATGTCTCTCAGTCCCTGTACAGATGTGCAGATGGCAGGTATCCAGCTTGGATATGTACAGGCAACCTATACTGAAGCAACAACCAATCCTGGTACAAAACTCACTGCTCAACAGCAAATAATCCAAAAAGTATATCATTTATTCAAAGATACATAAAAGTTCAGCTCGACCACAATAGTAAAAAAGCAGTAGTCCCAACAGTAATAAAGTAAGCGCTTTTGTCTGTATTCTTATCAGACTTTATAAAACTGCTGATATGCTGCAGCATGGCTCTTTTATACAATTCTAATTAATATCCTATTAACATTTAAAAGCACAGATCCTAATAAAAATAGCATCTCTCTACATAAAGATACAAACAAAAAACCACTATTATATAATATAAATATTAATATAAAAATAAGCAAATGCTGTATATAAATGTGAACTGAGACTAATAAGTACAAAAATTAATACAAAAATTACATAATTGTAAATTTCTTTATAATTTTCTAGCTCTCTATTTTAAAACAGGTCGGAGGGACAAACAATCATTTATACATGGGGCTTCTATTGCATTCAAAGGTAACTGCCAATGCACTTCCCTGGCTTCTATCTCATTCCCCCAGTCTCCCCCTCTTATATTCCTTTTAATTATTTCTAAAATTCCAAACTTAAAACAGGCAAAATTGGGGCATAATTGGGAATGTTTAAAAAGGGCATTATTCTTATTCTGCATATCCATGGCGTATATGTGTTCATATATTCTTTGTCTAAGGGGTCTTTCTGTTTTCCCCACATAGTAACTATGGCAGCTTTGGCATAAAGCTATGTATATCACCCCTCTTGTTTGACAATTGCCCCCAGCCAGTTTAATTGTAAGTGTCCATTCTCTTAGTTTATATTCACTATTTTCCAAAATTGGTGAACATTGGTTACACCTACCACATTAATAGTGGGCCTGGCTATTCCGAAATGTATAGGATGTTCTAATAAATATTTCATGTTATTGCCCATCCTATTAGTAAAAATTGGGCTTTTACCTAACAAATCGGAGAAATCTTCATTGCCTTCCAAAATCACCCAGTTTTTAGTATGAATTTTATGTACTTGCCATCCAAAGGAACTGAATTCTATCACCATAGAGTGTGTAAACCTATCTGTCTGATTACCTTCAGGAATCTTAACAACCAGTTCTTGTCCTAATAGTGGAATAAATCTATTACCCCACCCAGTTAAAACCTCTTCTTCGTATTTCAACATCCATTCCTTAGGGCATCCTCTATTTTCAAACATATGGGTCAACAGTGCCAACTCACTTGTTAACCCCTCCAAGGTTGAACACATTTTAGCCCCACTGATCATCTGGCCACGTACCACATTTCTTTTAATATATAGTGGGTGCTGACTTTCAAATCTCAAAAAACTATTAGAGTATGTGGGTTTCCTTTAAACCTTAGATTCAAAACAATTGAACCTGATCGACTTCTTTGAGGCAGTCACCAAAGCCGTGGATGAGGGTAAGGTGGTTCACACAGCCTATCTTGACCTCGCCAAGGCTTTCAACACCATCCCCCATTCTGGAATTATAGCTAAACTCACTAAACTAGGTATAAATCCCTACATCACAAGATGGGTTGCCAACTGGCTCACTGACAGAACCCACACTGTAAAAGTTGCAGACTCCAAATCTGACCTCAAGGCAGTGACAAGTGGAGTGTCACAGGGTTCCGTCCTGAGACTTCTCCTGTTTGGTATCTCCATGCTACACCTAAAGAAATCCCAATCCCTCCAAGCTACATGCACTAGGGACCTAAATCTTGTCACCACAATAAGCAGGACACGCTGGAGGGATAGATTCCTGTCCCAGAGACTTCCTATACTCTGGAACAAGCTACCCATCTATGTCAAGCAAAGTTCTTCATTAGCGCTCTTCAAGAAAAATCTTGATGAGTGGATGGGAAATAGGAAATACACCCCGGGGCTCACTTCTGTGTCTCTGATGGACAGTGGCAGAGGAAAATAACTTTCTTGGGTGGCGTAAGCTATGGTACCTTGCTGGCTAGGCTTACATAGGCCCTTGGGCCGATAGCCTAGTACCTACCTATGAACCTATGAATTATTTTTTGTATTCCTAGTCAACCTTACATCTAAGTAGTCTATAATATTGAAAATTGTACACGATTGAGCACTTTCTTCCCTGCTACCAGGGATTTCATCTACATCCATTCCCATTTTCCCCTATAAATACTTGAATTACCTCATGATGTCACAAACTGCTAAATTGATTGGTGAATTTAAACTGCTAAGTGCATTAAAAACATGTTAAAAACCATATAAATACCATATAACTATACACACTTAAAAAAAAACTAGTAAGAACGAGATTCCAGCATTATTTTCCCCTGTAAGGAAAGAAGAGATGCAACAAGCCCAATCTGAACTTGTAATACTAAAAGGGGATCTCACAAGGTTAATCGAGCTCCTCACTCAACCAGAAGAACTAAACAGAGGTGTAAATTCAAAAAGAAAGCGCCACTCATCCCCCTTAAGTGACGTCATGCCCAACGCGAGTAGGACTATGAGAACAACAGGATTCCAGGGTGCATGTGAGGCGAACGCCAACGAGGTCGGAAACTATAGCTTTTTACACCATTTAAATACAAAAGGTACTGACAAGTCATTTGAAGCAATAAGGTTGGGGGTGAGACCAAAAGAAGCAGCTACTAAGTATAAACACGCAGAGACTGGATGTAATGGCACTAAAAGTAACATGAATGAAGAACGCCATAAGGGTATAAATCAGAGACACGTGAGTCATAGCTCAAACCATATGGTTCAAAAACAAACCCTTGGACATATAAAAGACTTTGATTCTTTTTTGTTAAAACAATATGTTTTTCCAGATGATGCTTTGTGGGATAAAAGACAAAAGGATAGGAATGATGAGGTGATTATGTATGATGGTACAGTAAAGGACATGGTTTATAAGTTTGAGGCAAAAGTGTTTGATATAAAGAAATTGCAGTTAGAAAATGGATATCTGTCTGAATGCTTGACTAAGAAAATTATACCTAAGGGGCTTAGAATTTATAAATTCCCTTTTGGGTTAGATTACAATGATATTTTAATAGCAGAATTTAAAGAAATGTTTGACAGATATGGTATGGAATTAACAGGGAAAATAATAACACAAAATGACAAAAAACTTAGCAAATTGATAGGTGAAGCAGAAATTCTGGATGGAAAAATTAAAAATGACCTTCTTTTTACTGAATATGAAGGGGTGTACTACAGGAAATTAGATAGTGTAGATTTTAAATGTAATAGAATATTTGAAACTAAATGCAAGAAATTAAAGAGGGACTTAGAAGAATACAAGGAAAATAGGGCATATGTTATTAAGAGAGATAGATTAGGGAAATCTAACAGAAATAATCAGAACAAAAACTTTAATGGGCAAAGAAAAATGCATAGAACAGAACCAAATAGGAATTACTATAACAAAGAACAAATTAATAAAGACATTAGTGAATTTCTAACTTTTCAGTATCAACAAGAATGGGATGTGGGGCTAGAGCAGGAAAGAGAATAATGGATAACAGGATGGAACAGAAGGAACAAGAACAGGAATTAAGGGTGAACAAACAGATACTAGAGAATGGAGTTGTACATACTATGAATGGATATCACATTTACAATTGTGCAGGGATAGAATTAACACCTGAACATCTTGAATTATGTATGAAAGGGTTAAAAATTCATCCCAAAAAGTTTTTTTTGATTACACAAATACTATTATAGTATTAAAACTGTTCCTGAGAAAGTTAAATTTGGCCTACATGTTTCATGACAGAACTAAAATTGAAAGAAAAGGAAAAAAATAATACTTTGGAACCTAGCAATAAAAGTGTGTACAATCCACCTTTAGACCCGACCTTAAATGTCTTAGAAAAAGCAATTATGGAGGACATTTAGAAATTAAAAAGTAAGGAGAAGCCTACCGTAGTTAATAGAAATTTGACTTACAAACAAAATGAAGTCTTGCAAAGTCTTAAGAAAGATAAAACTATAAGAGTTATGCGACCGGACAAAGGAGGAGGGATGGTTTTCTTTGACACATTGGAATACTCCCAAAAAATCTTTGAAATGTTGAACGACCCAGACACATATCAACCAGCATCTATTAACGAGATAAATATTAGTAACAAAAGAATAGATTACTACTTGCAAGATTACCTCTTAGAGGAAAGAATAACAGGAGACATTTATAAATACTTAAAAGTCGTAAACCCAAAAGTAGCCACTATATCTGGGATACCAAAGACCCACAAAAATTTGGAAAACTTATGTTTCAGACCAATTGTGGATGGACGAGGGTCAAAAACGTACCCTTTTGGAGCAACTATAGATAAGTGGCTGAAACATCAGGTTTTTAACAGTGATCACATAATCAAAGATTCATGGGACTTTTTGGGAAGAATTATGGAAGAATTGTGGGACAAGGATATAATATTCGTAACAATAAATGTAGTTGAATTATATACATGCATTCCCAAACAGGAGGGATTAGACATGTTTAGGGATTGTTTACATAAGAACACAGCACTGGATAAAGATAAACAAAATTTAATAGTGGAATTTATGGAAATTGTTTTAGATTTCAACTACATTTTCTTTGATGGAGAATACTATAAGCAACATAAAGGTGTAGCAATGGGTGCTTCTTATGCCCCAGTATTTGCAAACTTGGTGATGTTAAACTGGGAGCAAAATTATGTGTATAATAGTGGTTTTTTTCAATATATGAGACTTTACGTTAGATTTTTGGATGATATTTTTATTTTATGGAAGGGCCCTGAAAGTATCATTAAGGATCTGGTTGAGTATCTCAATAATAGTACAGGATTTTTAAAATTTACATATGTATACAATACACAAGGTATAAACTACTTGGACACATATATAGACAAGGACACAAGTAGTTTTAAATCTAAGATATATAGAAAACCATCCTTCAGCAACTCATACTTGCAATATTCCAGTGACCACCCGATTAAACAAAAGCATAGCATAGTCAAGGGACAATTAATCAGGGTGGCACGGATGACCTCAAAAAAGGAAGATTTACAAGATAAATTAGGAAAAGTAGCTCATATGTTCCAAGAGAGAGGGTACCCGGTAAAAATAATAAATGAATATGTGGAATACATTCAAGGAGAATGGGGTAAAAAATATAAGCCACTTCTAGGTAACATCTATGGTTTGAGAGCAGACAGTGGAATAAATAACATAGAAAATAATAATAAGAACTATGAAAGAGCTATGATAGTTCCATTCAGAGGTTATGCAAGGGAGGTAGAGAAAATTATAACAAAGAATTGGGCTATTTTGAGGAACAACCCCAAGTTGTGGAATGTAGGGGGTCATAAACCCAATTTTGTATACAAAGTAGGTGCAAACTTGAAAAAGAATTTTGAAATGCACAGTAAGTTGAATTATAAACACGGGACTACAAAATGTGGCAATTGCCCACAGTGTAAATATATATGTACAGAACAAAATATAAAAATCAATAATTATTTGCAAAATGTGGTGAAACCAGTAAGAGGGAATTGTCAAACCACTGGTGTGATCTATCTGGCTATGTGTGAAACCTGCTCCAGTTTTTACATAGGTAAAACTGAGAGAAAGTTGAAAGATAGAATATATGAACACACATACCAGATAAATACACACAACTCCAACAATGCCCTATATAGGCATATCAGTAGTTCTCATGGCTGCAAAGATTTTAGATTTACAATTTTAGAAAAAGTTTCAAAAAATCCAAGGGGTGGGGACTATAGAACACACATAGAAGAAAGAGAAACCAAATGGCAAATAAGATTACAAGCAAGCCTACCCCCGGGTTTAAATGAAATCATTACAATAAAGCCTATATTAAATAGAAAATTGGAATTCACAAAATGAAAATGAATGTTTTATGGGAACATATGGAATTAATTGTATTTTATCAGTTCTTACTATTTTTTTTTAGTGTGTATAGTTATATGGTATTTATATGGTTTTTAACATGTTTTTGATGCACTTAGCACTTTAAATCCACCAATCAATTTAGCAGTTTGTGACATCATGAGGTAATTCAAGTATTTATAGGGGAAAATGGGAATGGACGTAGATGAAATCCCTGGTAGCAGGGAAGAAAGCGCACAATCATGTACAATTTTCTAAATAAAGATTTTCGTAGTGTGGATCCCTGCCGTTGCAGTGTTTATTTTTGGTTTTATTTTTGTGGACTTGACACTGTTTGGCTCTCTTTCATAAGTTTTTAGTCTATAATATTGGCATTGTAAGTATGTGTGAACTTAAAGTAATCACAAATATTATTAATAAATATCTCAAATTCCAATGATTTACTCACATCTTCTCTCCATAGTATAAACACATCATCCAAAAAACGAACATATAATATCCAATATTTTGGAAATTCTGTTTGAAAAATATATTTCTTCTCCCACATGCACATTACCAAATTAGTAAAAATGGGGGCGCAACTGGAACCCATCGCTACCCCTTTTAGTTGTTTGTAATATTCTTCTTCGAATACAAAAAAATTGTTTTTCAATACCCATTCCATGGTTTGCACAATAAAATTAATCATGGAGTTACTTAAATTACTATATAACAGTAATGCTTCTTGAAATAACTCCAGTCCCAATTCACAGTGAGTTTTGTACCAGGATTGGTTGTTTTTTTGAGTTTTGGTGGTTATTCCAATCCTTTTGCTCGATTGTTTCTACAGGCAACCTATGCTTGACTGACACTGACATGTCTGCCCAGCTGTGTTATAACTGGCACAGATAGGACACAGCACCCTATATGCACCACATGCCCATGGGTGCCACCAGTACACTACCACAGTCAACCGAAGATGCTTGGGTACAGGTCTCCATCACAGACACTAACCATGTGTTGTAATACATGTTGCATACATGTCAACCTGATCACCTCAGTGGCCATGTGCAGGAGGTACCTGGAGGATTAGCTGATTCATGTCACTCTCACTCTGAGAGTTAGCACAGTGGTGTCAGTCAATAGATTGCCTGCTGGCACATGGCAGGTGGCATGATACCACTGTACACACGTCCCCTACACTTCCCATCTCTCCATGGACAATAGCCAGGTACACACCTATGACCACCTGCAGTGATGCACCCCAGTACTGACAAATGTGTACGTGTGCATTACTGAGGATATCAGTGTCTGTGTGTTAGTACACCTGTAGTTGGGAATACCATGAGGGCCTTCACACCCACCACAACACCCATTGCCATAGTTAGATGTTGCTGCTGCTGTACTGGACTTTACATGTACCATGTTATGCTCTTCTCCCTAATGGCTAACTGAGCCTTGCAGTACCAGCACAACAGTGTTGTACAAATGGATTGATAGGCATGGGATACCCACTGAGTTCTGGCAAGTGTAAGTATGTGTGCATATGTATATATCGGTAGGGTACAACATTTCAATGCCACATATTTCTATTACAATATGCATTGCCACACAATATTATGGATAGTGATTTTGCTGCCCATAGGTGAGGCATGACAATGCATCACCCTACTATGCCTGTGGTATGTGCATTAGATGCATATCCCTGTAGTACCACTGTTGGATGGACAGTGGGTTGTATCGCAGTCGTGGGCAATGTGTGATGGCGGGTATTTCAGAGTGTTATCATGAGTTCCAGTGTGTACAATATCCACAATGGGGTGTGGGTGCTATGTACACTGTCATTACACCATGGTACCCCCAGTACATGTCCCATGTACCACTGTATGGTGACCACTGTCACCATCAACCATACAGGTAACCGTTAACACAATCCAGCCAGGTTATGCATGTGCTGTGTGCAGCCTACCTGTAACACATTAGACACACTGATAAGTTATTTTGCACTGATAGGCCCAGGTTTCTCGGATGTGTGTCCGTCTGTTATGTGTCTGTTAATGTGTATATAATGGTATGTCACTCTACGTATTGTCCATATACAGCCATTACATCCCCCATTACAATACTGTACATGTCTGGGGATGTTCTGCATGTAACATGTAACCTGTAACGCACTTCATCCTAAACACTGTGTGGTGTGTGCAATAGAAGCCACACACATTAGTAGCACTACATACCTAGGTAGGGGTCTAGTCCCTGTGTTGCTAAGTAAGAGTGTCCGTGTATGTGGATGAATCTACATCAGGTTGCTGATTATACATGTCCCAGGGGGTCACCTGTCCATGTGGCACAGGCAGTAACTGTTATACAGACCTGTGACATGTTCTCAATTGTACCCAGGATTTGTCACAGCTATGGTGTCACCACAGTGCCATACCCCTTCTGGAATATGACTGCAGACCATCCTCCTGCTGACACATGTACACCTACAACACAAATGGATAACATTATGGAGACCACAATCACTCAGTGTTACTAACAGCTATAATGCATCATGGCTGGACAGCTACACTACCTGACATGTATGCATAAAACATTACTGCTGACAACATGTTTCACAGCAGTACGTTGGTACACCATAGTACAGTCACCCTGTGCATCAGAACCATATTAGCCTGTCCCTGCATCAATGGTATGGATGACAGGGATGTGACACAGGTATCATCATATGCACAAGGTGTGTTGTTGGTTTGTCAGAGATCAAGGGTGGGCCATACATTTGACACCATGTGTGTGTGTGAGGGGTGTAATTAGCTGATATGGGCATGGTAATGTGGTGTGTGTAGGTATAGGGTTGCCTTAGGTGAGTTTGTATAGTGTGTGGGTATGCATGCACATAGTTCTGCCATGTGGCTGCCCTATACAGGTGTTTCTTGGACAGCTGCAGGCTATATCTGGCAGGGTGTGCAGTTCACTGCCTCTGGCCATGGACATGCGGACTGTGCCTGCGCAGACATGCAGACTGTGCCTGCCAGGGGTTCCTTGGGCACATCCAGGTAGAAGCCTCGATGTGCTACTCTCCCCTGATGATGATAAATGTCCACTGGAACCAGATCCCTCTTGGGACTGGCCAGGGCCATGTGCACGTGGCCTGCTGTGGTGTGTTGTGGACAGTGCCCCCTGCAGTGCTGGGGCTGGTACTCCCACTATGGGAGCGCCTTGGTGTCCGAGCATGTCCACATCAACTGCCAACTGTTGGTGCTGCTGGCCTACGTCCACACGGCTCCCACTCCATCCACATGTTTGAGCACAAAGAATCCATGGTCAATGAGTCCCACCATCTCACCCAACCATCTATCCATGACCTCGGTATAATCACGGAGAGCACCTGCAAGTTCATGGAAGTTGTCACTTACAGATGAGAGAGCAGCCCTCTGCAGCCTCAGGCCCTGTCTGGTGTACAGTTCCACATGTACCTGCGCCCCCATGACAATCTGAAACATGCGCCTGGCGGTACCAGTTCTGGCACTTCTGCCAGGGGCCTGATGACTAGCAGCCCTTCCATGAGCATCCTGGTACATCTGCCTATGTGGTACCCTGCCAGACATCCGGCTATGCCTGCTGTGTCCAGACAGCAGGCATAGATGCCACACTCTCCTGTGCACTGCCACCAACAGCCAACTGTCCCTCTGCAATGAATGGCCACTGGTGATGGAGTATCTATAGGCACTGTGACTGTGTACAGGGTTGGGGTGACTAACAGGGGGATGTCAAACAATGGTGCATTTTCAGCCTCTGACAACCCTGCTTGTGCCTCAACAGTCCTGTCATCATTTTCGGTATCTGTATGGACACCAACATCAGACTGCATGCAGGAGGGATCCTGACCCACATCATCACCTGTGGGGGAAAACAAGAAACGCACTTTAAGACCTGTACAGCATTGCATAACAGTACACACACACACACACACACACACACACACACACACACACACACACACACACACACACACACACACACACCATGAAATTCCACCATAATACCTACCTGTCCCTGAGTTTACAGACAGTTCCACGTTTATTCACGTAAGTTCCCCATCCTGCATCACACTTGGTAACATACACTCATTAATACCACTCATTAACGTATCATTCCTCTAAATGCCTAGACAAGTGATCATAACACAAGACCTGTTACTCCATTACCTCCTTAACTTGAGTGGAGTAGGTTTTACAAAGCCTCACTGCTGTCATCCAGTATTCTCCCTGGGTATGTCCGGACATCATAAGCATGCCCCCCCCATATATTAAAGGCTACTACGTTCACTCAATAATGTCACACACTGGAGTGTCATACATAACTGTTGCTCAGTACATGCCAGATCTGCTGATCAATCAACTTATCATGTGGACAACAGTAATTTATGGATGCACTCCCTGGTGTTGTCTAGTAATTCCCCTATGCATCTGTAGTGCTGCATACATGGGTAGTCATTCACCTTTCTGCTGATTGCAATTTTAAAGGTATACCTAGTGTCTAGTTTCCGTCCCAATGCATGTTCCATGCTACAGACCTTATTATACTATCAGCTGTCCTGTGATTACATATCAGACAAATATTCCTGGTGTCTCATGTGTCAGTCCATGTCCATGTACTGCACAATTCCAAAGGGAAGTATTGATGTATGAACAACCCCACAATCGCACATGTGCATACATGGACACCCACACAAACACACACACATGCACACACATCCTACATGCATCAACCCCCCTCCACTACACCAGATTGCATTTACAGACAAAATAACCCACACACATATACACACACACACACACACACACGCACACACACACACACACACACACACACACACACACACACACACACACACACACACACACACACACCTACAGGTGAGGTAGCACAAATATAGTACACACAGTCCTCTCATTACCCATCTGTCAGCATGTATAACATATGGTGCTCAACAGCATGCAGTGCAGCTATAGTTAATCCATGCTAGCAACAGTATACATGTGTGTGATGCACGGACTGTGTTAGTAGGCGATGCACCTTCCCCTGGAAAACACCACCCATGTACACAGTATTGCTGTACACTTGTTCTACACCCTGCTATGTACTGTGCAACATACCTCACAGGTGTACAAACCATTGCTGAATGTGTATTACTGTGTCAGTTATGTCTGTTGTAATGCTCACAGCCCCTATGTGTTTGTCCGACACATACCTGGGATGATATGCAGACAGATGTCATTTGTGAATGCCTGATGCAGACACCAACAGCATTTGCAGATCTCAACATCAGCGGTGCTTGTATGACCAATACGATACTATTACATTGACAACTGTCAAACCTTACCATGGCTATGGGGAGTGTGCACACCCTTAGTGATATGACGCACTCTTCCTTGATATGTCATGGGACCACATCACCGCATATATTAACATTAAATGAGACTGATATATAACATATGTCCTGCACATTCACATGCAGTGTCTAACAAATGTGTTAGGTATGCAGATGTTGACCGCGATGCATACACTTCGTGGGTGCATATGTGTACACGCCCTTATCATGATGGTTTGTTGTACCTATTGTTATGTGTATTACAGCAGTCACTATTCCTGGCAGGGGTATACTACCATGGGTCATCTGTATTTTCCAGTATATGGTTAGTCTACCTACACATGTCCCCCAAGTCTGCATGATTGCAAGGTCTACTCATGTGCACATCCCTTGGAGTTCACACACTGCCATCACTATTGCTGTGGAGTCAGGGTTATGTCTGCCACAGTTCCTGAACCTGACTGTGTGCAGCTACAGCCATTCATAGCATCCTTAGGATCCCTGCTGTAGTGCATTCATGTGTCATGATGACACCCCCTCCCCACCTTCAGCCTTTTTGCATATGCTTGACAACTATGGGCTACATATGTGTGTGTCAATTTACAATGTCCCAAACACTGAACATCATGTGTAACAGCCTAGTCCCAGCTAATGACTGGCAGACATACAAATGTACACTGGCACTGGCACAGTATAGATGGGGATGGTGGGCCTGAGGTGGGATGAGACATTTGTTGTGCAGCACTTGCATCTTACATGATACTGTCTGTAGGTTTCCAACATGGTCATGGTACACCAGTACACATGGATGTTGGGAACCTCTTCTGTTATGCATACACTACCTGTGGAGAGGCCTGACTGATATTTCCTGTGGCACAACTGTCACATCTGATTACCCTAACCCATAGGCCACATGCTTGCAGAGTCCAGGCAATTACTGACATGGATACCACACAGCCAGTACTTGCTGGACATTTCTGCTACCTCTCAGTGTTGTGGCATGTTAGTGGGCAGCCTGCATAACCAGACTGCTATATATGACATCATTTGTCTTGGTTGGCCATCTGTTTATTTCCTACATCATTCCAATCCCATACATCCTTGCCACATACATGACTGTCTGCACTGTTTGCCATGGGATATGCAATGGTGAGGTATGGTTACATGTGCAGCTCATGGGTGCTACCTGTTGGGTATGGGGGCCATGCCATGTCATGTAAGATGTGTGCAAGCCACACCTGCCTCTGTTGAAGGTAAGTGTGCACATTTGATGGCCACATGTCTTGGACAGCAGACCAATATGTGGTTTGACATTGGGGACATGTACTTACTGAAAGGTGCATTTCCATGACAAATGCATGCAGCCAGTACCTCAACAGCTGCCTCCACTATATTTTATCTGGAGTGTGTGCACACATATGCTTCCAGTGTTTGTGAAGGTATGTATTCTCCATATTTGCTGCCCTAACCTACGATTTCTTATTTCACACTCAGTGCTCATGTTGGGACCACATTGCAGGTGTTAAGGTTTGTGGACCACAGTATTAAGATATGCCGTAGTGTAGATCTGTAACAGTTGCCATTGTAATACTGGTATATACACTGTTGTAGCACTGTATAAGGGTAGTGTTTCACATATATCCCTACTGTAGGCCATGTGTCCCACCATTATGTTCATCCCTGTGGACACATTTCACAATGACAGGATGTTAGTTATCTTGCAGGTGTCTGGCATATCCTTCAGATACCCCATCAGGGTCAACACTGTGATGCAATGCATTTAACAGCAACAATACATGAACATGTACGGCATGCATTATTGGTAGGTGTGTTAAATGTGTGCATGGAATATACCATAGCCATTACATGACTGGTGTATTAGCAAGTATGAACATAAACCATACTCATCAGCTAAAGGCTGCTGCCTTGGTGGTATACCAGAGGGACATACATAAGTGTGTGAGAGATGTGATGTCAGTAGCCACAGCTGTGGCATTGCTACAGGGTGGGTGCAACATTACAGTACATCAGCAATACAAGTCCATAATACTGCAGCTTATGCACATCTGTTTATTACTACTATGCATCAACAGACTATATATATATATATATATATATATATATATATATATGACATCTCACATATGCATGATCTACCTGTACAGATGTGGATGCATATGCAACACTGGTCTACTGATGTGCCCTGTGGCCTTACCTGCATATTCCTCAGCTGGTGTGTGGGTAGCACCCACCTTCACTATGGCCTCTGCCAGTTGTTGCATGTGTGGGTGGGCAGGTGCCACGAGGATGGCTAGGAGCTCCTCAACGTGTGTCGGGGGGGATGGATGGCATCACCCCCCTGTTGCGAGGTGATCCCCCTGGACTCCAGCAGTACGCTGACAGGCATTGTGAAGTAGGTCACTACAATGATGCTGGACCTGCTCATAACTGCGGTTATGCAGATGGACATCGTTGACCTTGTGGACTAGATCTTTCCACAGGACAGTCTGATCCTGCTACTCATGGGCTGCCCTGCTGAAGAGCACCTGGTAGTGTTGTACCAGGTGGTTAACAATGACCTTATTTTCATCCGCTGAATACACCGATAATCAGCTGTGGGACATCTTGCCTGAAAGACATAAAGATGGAAACAGGTCTGAGTGACTCATACAGTAAGGTTGCCATAGTTCTTAATACACATCTATGTCTCCTCCCACCATATCTGCGACAACAAACTGTTCACACAACTCAATAGGTATGGCTACAGCTTACCTACCACTGGGACATGTATTGTATTGTACCACACTTTGTGCTATGTGTTTGTAGCCATGTTCCCTGTGGGGACACTGCCATTGTTTTATTGTTATGGACTATTTCACCTGCATGCCATTGTAAGAGCCACTATGGTTCCATATATGCAGGTGTTCTGTTTGCTATGTGACTACTGCACATCTGGTGTTTTGTGTTAATGGGGATATCTATGCATGCTGTTAGACATAATCCTGGAATGTGTGAACTATTACTACCCACATTTGTTCTATAACTGTGACACAATAGCATGTTTAGGGAACAGTTACCAGCAGAACCACCTCTCCTACCTCATCTGGCCATGTTATCAGGCCACATCACATGTGGGACCCACCCTGGGCCCTCCTCATCTTCTGGTGCTGCACTACCTTCTGGTGGAACCACCTTAGGGGATGGTGTCCCCTCTGGGGGCACACACAGACATGATCCTGTCACCCAAGGTCAGGTCCAAGGTCTGTTGCATAGGGGGATCCACAGAGACCTGTGGGATGTGCTACAGCACCTTGCGGCCATCAGTACACAATCACATGGTCCACATGCTCCTCCTGCTCAGCCTCCAGGCCAGGCAGCTTCAGGGCCATGAAGCTGCTGCTGTAACTAGCAATGGGTGGGGACCTTGTTCCCATTGTTTAGATATGGGGCTCATGGAGCTTCCACATTGCAGACCACACCCACCATCCAGGACATTTACCCACCACATCTGTCATATACTGCCCCTGTAGGGTGTCCTCTGTATCTACCAACCCAAACCACCTCCACAAATATACCTGCTATCTTTCCCCAAATTCCCATTCCCAACTTCACAGACAAGGGCAATGTGGTCCCAAAAAGGGGTTCACATGTGACATAACCATCCATGTTGCACACACTTAAGTCTGTATATATCTGTGTGTATTGCTATGTGTGATGTTCCCTCACACATAACCTGCAGCACTGTGATGGAAATATAGGGGACATGTATTTATATACATATGTGTGTGTGTGTGTGTTTGTTTGTATATATGTAGACATGCACATATATATATATATATATATATATATATATATATATATATATATATATATATATATATGTGTGTGTGTGTGTGTGTGTGTGTGTGTGTGTAGATATATTTTATGCTGTATATATGTGTTTATATATATATATATATATATATATATATATATATGTGTATATATATGTATACATATAGGTGTCTGTATATTTGTAGACATACATGTGTGTATATATATATATATATATATAGCATTGAGCTGGCACCTTGGCACCTGTAAAGAAAAAAAAAACTACTGCCAATCATTAGCGGACCAGAGTTCCACTGTGGCGACCCCTAACTGGGAAAAGCTGAAAGAAGAACAACATATATAAAATATTGTAGTATATATATATATATATATATATATATATATATATGTATATATATGTATATATATATATATATATATATATATATATATATATATATATATATATATATATATATATGTATACACATATACATACCTATATATATGGGGTACATTCAGACATCAGGTCCACAGTCTCTAACTCTCCTTCCTGCACAGCTGCACTGTTCTGCCTTGCTACAACATAGACACGTGCCACATATGGACACAGCCTAATATTAGGGGGGTATATATAGGGTCAGATTGCAGGTAAGCCTATTACACACCTATGGCATTTCAGCATACTACATTACATATAACAAAGAACAGAGATAGCAAACCAATGACCAACTGCAGCAAAGCCAGCGTATATACCAACTATATTAGTTTTCTTCAAAGACAATGTCCAAGATTAAAATAGTATAAACTGTTTATTAAGGCAGGTTAGCGCTTTCACCGAAGTGGCTTCTTCAGACCTATATTTTTTATCAATCAACAACTCTTTATATAGCGCTACAAGGCGGGAAAGTCATTCAGTCTTAAAGATATATTACAATCAATACATCTAAGGCAAAAAATATATAAAAAACAAACAATATATAGAAATATAAAAAATATAAGAACTTCATTCTTAAAATATTTAAAAATCTCTAATAGCACTGAACTTAAATGTACAATATACAATTATATAATATTAATTTAAATCTATGATATTTAATATATTCACCTATATAATTTGCTAGTCTTTAAAAAGGTTTAACAGGGACCATACCGTTGAGGCCAGGTGGAACATCAGATCTCAGTTTGATGATCAATTAGCCTCTCTGGTTTCGCATAGGTCCTGATATACCTCTAGGTCCTGGTATAATTATCTCCACTATTAAAAACTTAAATGTATGTGTGCCCTTTCTCAATGACATGTCTAGCCAGAGCATTTGATCTCAAGCCTATCCTGATGTTATAGGCATGTTCCGTATCCTATCCTAAGTACCCTATTAGTCTTACCGATGTAGAATGCCTGGCATTCCACAGGATGCCAGGTAGACCACATTCGGTGGAGCAATTCCCATGTATTCTAAAGGCATACTCTCTAGTTGTTGTTGGATGAATGAAGGTATTATCAGTATCAATATAATTGCAGAAATTACATTTATTGCACTTCTCTGTCCCGTATGACTCTGTATTATGTTTCACCATCTCTTCTTTGGGGTAGCATAATAATCTTTTCAAATTCTTTTTGTTCTTATAAATAAATCTGGGTGCTTCCCCTACTATATTCTTAAGTTCATGATCTATGGTTAAAGTGTCCCACTGGGACATTTTAACCATAGATCATGAACTTAAGAATATAGTAGGGGAAGCACCCAGATTTATTTATAAGAACAAAAAGAATTTGAAAAGATTATTATGCTACCCCAAAGAAGAGATGGTGAAACATAATACAGAGTCATACGGGACAGAGAAGTGCAATAAATGTAATTTCTGCAATTATATTGATACTGATAATACCTTCATTCATCCAACAACAACTAGAGAGTATGCCTTTAGAATACATGGGAATTGCCTTACCCCGAATGTGGTCTACCTGGCATCCTGTGTGGAATGCCAGGCATTCTACATCGGTAAGACTAATAGGGTACTTAGGGATAGGATACGGGAACATGCCTATAACATCAGGATAGGCTTGAGATCAAATGCTTTGGCTAGACATGTCATTGAGAAAGGGCACACACATACATTTAAGTTTTTAATAGTGGAGATAATTATACCAGGACCTAGAGGTGGCGATATCAGGACCTATACCGAAACCAGAGAGGCGAATTGGATCATCAAACTGAGATCTGATGTTCCACCTGGCCTCAACGGTATGGTCCCTGTTAAACCTTTTTTAAAGACTAGGAAATTATATAGGTGAATATATTAAATATCATAGATTTAAATTAATATTATATAATTGTATATTGTACATTTAAGTTCAGTGCTATTAGAGATTTTTTAAATATTTTAAGAATGAAGTTCTTTATATATTTTTTATATTTCTATATATTGTTTGTTTTTTATATATTTTTTGCCTTAGATGTATTGATTGTAATATATCTTTAAGACTGAATGACTTTCCCGCCTTGTAGCGCTATATAAAGAGTTGTTGATTGATAAAAAATATAGGTCTGAAGAAGCCACTTCAGTGAAAGCGCTAACCTGCCTTAATAAACAGTTTATACTATTTTAATCTTGGACATTGTCTTTGAAGAAAACTAATATAGTTGGTATATACGCTGGCTTTGCTGCAGTTGGTCATTGGTTTGCTATCTCTGTTCTTTTTTATATTGTCGATTGGTTTGGTTTATCACAGAGTAGCATTTACTCCGTCGGGGCACTTATTGGACTATTTATACTACATTACATGTTAACTTGAGTGTCCACCAGGTAGTAGGCTCTGGAACCCACATATCCATCATTATGGCATTACTTCCACCACAGCTATTGGCCACAGTCATATGTATGCTTCCCATTCCACAACACACACTATGATGGTTACATCCTGTCAGTCGGTGCTGATCTGCACAGTTGATGGCTATGGCCCACTACCCACAGGGACAGACACTATTGTCCATAGCAGTTGCTCAGCTGAATATCATTACAACACCCGATGGCACATATAAATCATTCCCCATCATCTAGGTCACGATTATGGACCAAGTATTACAGTCAGTTACATGCATATGTACTTCACATACCTGTTGTGGGAATGAGGTGTGTTCCAGATAGTGTCCTTGAAGGATTTTGTTTTGCTCTCCTTTGGCGTGGCCTTTAGCCTGCTGTCTTTCTTTCTTAGTTTGTTTGATTGTTTCACTTTCACTTTCTCTCTCTCTCTCTCCAGTAAATGGATTGAGCTGTTTTGAATCGTTTGCAGCATGGCTTTTGTAGGTGATGCACATGATCAGGTGATGGCCTTTGCACCAATCAGTGTCCTTCACTTGCTACCTGCATGCAGCTTGATGTGTAGTACTTCTCATTGCTTCTGTCATGAAAACCCACTACTATAAATCCCTACATCATGTGGGCGTGGTCCCTTTACCTATCCTGTATGGTGGACATCTTTCCTGTGTGTGGGCAGCAGTGTTACTGACAGCAGGTAGCAGTACCTCTTACCAGAGAACTTGCAGACTCAGGCCAGCTACATATATGCATGAGGTTCCAGAACTACAGATAGAGTGTGAGTACTGTTGTGGTATGCATTGTATAGCACCAGTATTACAGAGTTTGTGTATACATACTACTTTATCTTGGAATGCAGTCTGTCTGCATAGCTATCAACTGTGGGCCTATCCACTCGATGGCCAGAGGTGTGCCTGTTATGCTTTGTCTGTCCACCACACAGGTCTTGTGTCAGATATATCACGCAGTGTGTGTGTTGAGTGCTATCAGTACATGGCTACATCCATTTGTGTTTCTGACTTCATATTCCTGACTAAGGGTATGTTGCAGACTATCCTGTAACACCAGCAACTTGCTCAGTGTATGACAACACTATTTCACATATGGGCCTGTGTTCCAGCCTCTGTCCTCCACCTACATACCAGGCTTTGTGCATATGACATGCTGTCAGGGGTTGTTCTGTAGTGGGCTGTGAGTATATCACACTGCCATTCCTGCCATCAATCCACTGCTGTTGTGTCCCCCACACATACTGTCGGGTTGGGTCCATATATGTGTGAGCTTCACCTACACAATACATGTGTGCCCTTATGCACTCCAGAAGCCAGTGTATGTAACAGTGCTATATGCCCCTGTAAGTCAGTCTATGGGGGGTATGCACCATAAATAATCTAGGCTGTTATAACATGTGAGGGGTATCAGGAGTAAGCTGCCTTAAGGTTTATGGATGTACATTGCCATACATTTTACCTTGGGTAAATGCTGGCCTACTGCTTCCTGCCATACAGACTGTTCTGTTTGTCAGTGTGATTGTTATGGTTTCAGTTATGCCTTGTTATGTGACAGAAACATCCAATTGTGTCATCTGAAGTCTTTACCCCCTAGGGATTGTGTACAGAGTGTAGATAGAGGCTGCTGGACTATACATCTGCATTGCTTACCGTTAATTGATTGTTATCCTGTGGCCCAGTCTGTCTTTACTGTTGTACTACTTAAAGCCCTTGGCCTGGACAGCAACATATGTTATGCTTTCGGATTACTATATTAAATTATCTGTTTGAGAATTGCATGAATCTGTGTGTATGTATTTCAAAGTCTAAACAGCTATATGACATGGCATATACAACTATAATAGTACACAAATAAAACTTTCTCATGTATGCAAACCTGTGTGAGGTGTTATATCCTTTGACCTCTCTGTGGGTATATGTTTCAGGCAACAGTTGTCTTTTTTATGAGTGACTCATACACTGTCCATTTGATAAGGTGGCAACTGTAGGAATACTGGCTGTTCAGTATGGAGTGCACCCTCTAAATATGTATCTTCCAATACATATATCTATGTGTGTATGTGTAGTTACATCTCTCTCTCTCTCTCTCTCTCTCTATATATATATATATATATATATATATATATATGTGTGTGTCTGTGTGTGTGTGTGTGTGTGTGTGTGTGTGTGTGTGTGTGTGTGTATCTGCATATATGTGTGTATATGTATCTTAGTAATGTTTATTCCTTCCACATTGTACATTCTCTATGGTAGCCAGACTGTACTGCATGATATGTTATTGATACCATCCTGACATCGTACAGGTGGAATGGATTACTGTTAACATATTGTGCCCATGTTGTGTCGGGTCCTGGTTATGGGACTTGCAACAGTTGGTACTGTATTTCAGGGCAGATCTGTTTGGCTGTGGGGGGGGGGTGGAGGTGATATCAATACGTACAAGACATATATAGCTTGGGCCCCCTCACCCCCATTAATGGTGCCTGTGGTCATATATGTATTTGTTATGTTCTCTTTTATATCTATAGGTATATATATCTGTATCTATCTATATCCACTGATCCAAGAGATCCCCCTTTCTCCACTTCAGGTCGGCATAGTGATGCCTAACCTACTCACCAGTTCGGGGTATGCCAGTAGCACTGGTGAGGTCACTGGCGAGATGGTCCCAGGCTTCCGCTTTGTATTGGGAAACCTGGTACTGGCCCTGCAGCAGTCTCTGGTCATGGTCTTTCACAAGGAGTCCTGCCATGTCTCTGGACTCCTGGATGCCCCAGTGCTGCACCCAAAAGCACACACCCTCTCCCATACCAGACATAGTGCCTACAGGAGGAAGCTGCAACCAGTTTTGAGATGTATTCCTGCCTGTTTGGTTTAAATGAGGCCGGTTTCCCACACGTTGCCATGATTGGACGGTTTTGTAAATGCTAAGCTATGGGAAAACCTGCTTACCTAATGCTAGCATTGCTTAAAGGGGTATACCAGTGGGCAAACTGATTTAACTGGCCTACACATTGCTTGCACCTACTAAGTTGGGCTGTTCAATGCTTAGCATTGCTTAATTTTTAATTTGCATTATATTTCCTTTTTGGCATTGATTTATTATTCATTACATGTTATATATGTGTTTGGTATCCATGATTCATGTGTATGTACACTGTATAGATTCCTTGTGTTTATTAGGGGATTTCAACATTTTATTACAATGACACCTCACATGTGGGCTTAATTCACTACTCCAGTTCACATATTTATGTTATGTAGTAGGTTATACAACATAAAACTGTATATAGATTCCTTTCAAATGTTCAGTTTGAATTTCCTATAGTGGAGGATCTGTTTGGTGATACCTCAGTCTTATGTAGTGCTGTGATGGCTTAGTGGTTAACTAATGTGACTATAGTGTACAGGGTTCTGGATTCAAGACCTGCAAAGGCTGTTTATTTTGCTTCTGGACAGAACAACAGCTGATTCATAAAGAGTGATTAAGGCACTTTTAAGCAATTGTAAGCAGGTTTGTGTGAAGGTAAACAATGCTAACCTCTGGTTAAATATGCTTACAGAGAGTTAGCTTTAATATTGCTTAACCTGTGTGTGCATTGCTTACCCCCATGAAAATGGGCTTAAACTCACTTACTACTGCTTAAATATGCTTATTTTTGCTTACTAGTGCTTACTCCTGCTTACCACCACACTAATTTAGACAGTAATGTCAAATGGTTCTTGGGAAGGTGGATTTGGAAACTGTATGGAGTTATCATTCATTACACATTTTACCTTCCATTTGTATCCCTGATTCCTGTCTACATACACTGTATGGGGCACTTGTGATTATCTGTGGACTTTACAACATTATGACAATGACACCTCACATCTGCATTTAATGCAGTACTCCAGTTCACAAATATATGTTATTTAGTAGGTTATGCAACAAAAATATTGGTGATAAAGTGATTTGACATGGAAAATGGAATGTACTGGAGTGGGACTCAAACCAGGAATGACTGCTCGTAAGGCAAATGCTCCGCCCACTACACTATTGCTGTACTGCTTCATTTGCATATATCTTGCTTTTTATCCTCTTGTGCCATTTAAGCTGCATTAAATGTAGCTAAGCGATGGGCAAACATATGCACCTACAGTTAAATTTAATCTGTTTCATAAAAAAATAACTTTTTTATATTCCTTGTTTTACATATTGCTATTATAAACAAGGGGGATGTTGCTGGGGGTATACAAACACCTATGAGCGGTCTTGCTCATTCTTATTCCTGTACTGCTGTTCTTGATTGCAGGGGCATGTGTGTTCTGAGAGCTCTGCTCTCAGACATGCCCCCTGCACTCGTACATGTTCCATGTCTGTTTAGGAGCTCAGGCAGCATGCCTTCGTTGATATGCATGGCGCGCTGCCGTCCTGCTCCTAAACGACCGCTTCTCTGCAGGACTAGGCAGAACTAAGTTTATGACAAAAGGGGTTTATAGACTGTTGGCTGGGATTTATTGTGTTAGAAATAGAAAGATAAATAAATATACACACCAAGCATTATACATGTGGAGGGGAATAGGGGTGTTGTAAAATCTTGTGGACAACACAAAACATGTTTTTGTTTTTTTGGAAATTAAGGACATTTGATAAGCAACTGTGACAAAAGAAAATGTTACATTTGTGCAGAAATGGGACATGATGCAAAAATGTGAATTGAAATGTTAGAAATATAATAAAATTGAACATTTATGGATGGATTGCAAAAATGAAAATAAGGAAAAAGAAAAAGAAAGAGAAAAATTAACAAAAAGAAGAAATTTTAGAAGAGCTTGAAGAAAAATTAGATGAAAAAATAATAAAAAGGGCATCGAAGAAGGTTGTGAAATAAGTAATGAAGAAGACATAAACGGAGAGTTAGTACACGACAGAAAAATAAAATGTAAAGGGATAAGTACAAAAGAAATAAAAGAAACAAATTTAATGAGAAGGAATACATACAGCTAAATATCTGGGCTTGGTATAATGCTTAAGGTGTTTTACTTACAGAGAGAAGGTACAGTGATTGATTCTTACCTTTGGGAAGGAACTTGGTTAGGCTTAGACTAGACTATTAATAAAGTTAGTCTAGTAATTAGCTATGAACTTATGAAACCATGAATAAAAGGGAAATTTAAAGTTTTAGAGGGCTTTCTGTAAACATGAATAGTATTAAGACTATGTATGAAGAATAGGAATTTTGGAGTGGTGTAATACATATGATTTAGATGTAATTATATTAGAAGACACAAGAGTTTTAACAAATGGAGAAAGATTACAAATAGAGAAACTATAGGAGGAAAGATAATCTGGAATTTGGGAAATGAGAGATGTTCTTAAATAGCCATATTCTATAGAAATGAAGTAAAGATATTAGCTGTAACTTCAGCAAAAAATGGGAAGATTAACCATTGTAGATTTAAAATGGACAGAACAAGTATATAGAATTATAACATTATATGTTTATACTAACTGTAGTGAAAAGGGAAGGTCATTTCATCAGGTTTTAGACTATGTAGTAATAAATATAAATATTATAACAGGAGACTTTATTTGTGATTTAAGAGGCAAGTGTAGGTTCATAGGTTCATAGGTGTGTACTAGGCTAATGGCCTTGGAGCCTTTACAAGCCTAGTCCAAAAAAATGCTCAGGCACTGTGCACCTGATGTTAGTTCACAGTCCCCTATCAAGTAGGGCAACTGGAGTGATCCCTGGGGTGAACTTTCTGTTACCCATCCGCTCATCAAGATTTCTCTTGAATAGGGCCAGCAAAATTTGGGAAATTAACCTGTCACTGCAGCATGTTCTGTTAATTGTGGTAATGAGGTTGTGATCTCTGGATCATGTGGCACGTGGGGACTGGGATTTCTTTAGGTGTAGCATTTCAAGTAGGGCTGGGTCAGACATGGCTGTATAAAAAGAAAGGAAATGATATAAGAAAATGTTAGAAGTTATAAGATGTAAGTTAAAACTCTGGGACAAAAATCATGGACTTAAAAAAGAGGTATGTATAGAATTGAAATCAGTTATTTTATAGCATCAGAAGGTTTAGTAATAGTAGAAGGAGAGGTAGTTGAAACATAATTTTCTGACCATCTTGCAATATAGCTAGAGATAAAGGAAAACAAGGCATACATAAAAAATAGGCAAAGGTATAAAAAAGGTAAATCAGCTTGGAATGCAGAAGGAAAGAGATTGGTAATACAGTTATGGAAAGATCGTGTTACTATAAGAACATTTTATAAAAATTGGTCTGAATGGTGGATGATATTTAAGGAAAATATAAAAAAAATGTTTTTGCAGTGGCAATATGATGCAAAAAAAGTAGAGAAATAAAAATATAAAAGAACATATGATACATTGAAAGATTTAGAACATAATAGAAAGTACTTTGACAGAAAAAGAATTATATTAAATAAATCAAGAAAAAAATGCAAGAGTTGTTATATATGCAAAGTAAAAGAAGATGGTACTGTAATGAGAGAAATAAAATATGTAAAAGGAGAAATAGAAAGGACTCAGGAAAAGATTATGAATAGTGTAGTACAATATGTACAAATTGTTTAAGGAAAAAAGACGGTAATGAAAAAAACATGCAAAGTAAAAATTAACCGAAAAAGAGAATAAAGAATTGGAAAAGGAAATTTCTTTAAATGAGCTAGATAAAGTATTTGGACAAGTAAGTATAGATTCATCTGCAGACCCAGATGGAATAGGGCATGAAATGTATACAAATGTAAGAGACTGACAATAAATATATATATATATATATATATATATATATATATATATATAGAGAGAGAGAGAGAGAGAGATAGAGAGCGAGAGACAGAGAGAGAGAGTAAAGAATTTGAATGAATGGTTCAATGAAGGTTTTATGTACAAAGAAGTATGCGGTGGAATACTTAAATTTATATGGAAGAAGGAATACAGAAGATAATTAAGTAACTGGAGGCCAGTAGTATTGAATAATAATGATTATAAGATATTTATGAAAATAATACAAAAGAAATTCAAAACTAAAATGGAAAATATTATGAAAGATAGCATATCCAGTATAAAGAAGTAGGGTCGACAAGAATTATTAATGACAGAGAAATTGTAGATAACATTATACACAGTAAAGAAGAAGGGGAAATTATGATAGGAGACCTTAATAATGCACTTGACCCAATTGGACATGAAATCTTATGGATAATAATGAAAGAATACAATATAACTGAAAATGTTAGGAAATTATGTATGCCAATGTATAGTAATAATAATAAAGTAAACATACTTGTAAATGTCTAGTTAATCCAAGATGTGCATATGAAGAGTGGTGTAAGACAGGGATGGCCAATGAGTTGTATACTCTTTGCATTAGTTATGAATGTGAGAGTATGTGAAATAAATTACAAAATGAAGGAGGCAGAGTATATAACACCTGAAGGGTTAAGAATTCCAATTATGTTATCATATGCAGATGATATTATAATAATTGCAAAAAAACAAACTTTGCATAAAAGAAGTAATAATTTGTACAAATGAGTGTTTAAAGGTGAAAAGGATGGCTTTAAATAAAGCGAAAAGTAAAGGTTTAGGTGACGTAGTAAAGATCATGGGTATATATTTTAAAATGAATGAAATGTCCGTGTTAGGTATAACATTTGGGAATAAAGATGTAGATAGAATTCATTGGAAAAAACAATAGAAGAAATAAAGCAAACATCTTTTCATGAGAATATATAAAGTATCATTCAGTAAAAAGGCTTACTTCATAAATTCAGTACTGATGGGAAAGTTTACTTGTTTTGTTTATTCAACATTTGTTTACTGGGGAGGTCTGACTGGACTAGAAGTTTATTTTTAGTTGAGTCTCGTGGGGAAAACTCCAAGAACAATAAAAACAACTGGCAATACTTGCAATTTACAAAAAGCATAACAAAACTGCCTGACAGTATACAATTGTTCTAGTTAGTGCATAACAATGATAGTATATGGTTTTATAAAATAGCATACTTAGCAAGTTTATTTATATTGCCAACAGTATTTGAAAAGGAATTATTGCAGATATTTTTTCATTTATATGGGGATCTAGATTAAACCCAGTAAAAAGAGAAGTTTTGTTTGTAAACAAAAAGAATGAGATTTAGGGTTAATTAACCCAGGGGTATACGCTGTTTCATTAAATTTTACAAAGTGTTAAAGTGGATAAACGGAACAGATGACAGATTAGTAGTAAAACTATATAAGTATGATACATTTTGGGGTGTGGTAAAAAAGAGTAAAGGAGAAAAGGACTGCTTAAATGATGAAATAAAATGTTACCAAGAAATAATATTTTTGTGGAAAATAAAAATTGATGATATAAATTTAAGTATTCCACTGCATAATTCTTTATACATAAAACCTTCGTTGAACCATTCATTCAAACCAACACATCTACAAGCCCATCCTTAGAATGATACGCAACAAAAAGAATTTCAAGGCCACTGACTTTAGTAGATCACTACAATGCTGCAACCGGACCCCCCCCCCTTAAACAACTGCCCCTCGACAATGCTGTACAATATTTTAATAACACCTTTCTAAATATCTTAAACTACCATGCACCCTCAAGAACAGTAAGGATAAAAAACAACCATGCCCCATGGCTCACAAAGGAAACTAAAAACACAATGAAAGAAATGGATAAAAGCTGGATACTGTTTCAAAAAGATAAATCCCCTAAACTAAGGCAAAATTATCTAGAACTTCGCAATAAAGCTAAAAGACAGATTAAAGCCGACAAAACTAACTACTATATAAACACTCAAAACAAATATGCACATAATCCACAAAAATTTTGGTCCAGCATAAATAAAATACTATACCCAGGAAAAGCCACCACCCCTACCCCTGTGCTCCTAAATAATGATACCAATATCCCCCACACAATTCAACAATTTCTTCACAGAAACCAAACTAAAACTAGCAAACGCCCAACCAAACACAAGCACACCAATACAACTACTCACCCCACGCCACAATAAGGAAACACAGACCACTACTACCTTCTCCCTACAACCAGTCCCAACCAAGACAATCTCAAAACTCCTTCAGCAACTTAAACCAACTACCCTGGCTGCTGACAAATTACCTGCCGATTTCCTTCAGATATCTGCAGAGGCCATATCCTATCCTGTATCTATCCTCATAAACAGATCTCTATCTGAACATAAACTACCCATCTTATGGAAAACTTCACATATCATTCCACTTCATAAAGGCGGCTCTTCCCTAGAACTGACCAATTGCCGCCCAATTGCTATCCTATCCCCTCTATCCAAAATACTGGAAAGAGTTGTCCATTTCCAAATAATATATTACCTCCAAAAAAACAGTCTACTATCCAAAACCCAGCATGGCTTTAGACCCTCCCACAGCACCACTACTGCTCTCCTTTCCTGTACCAACACAGTTAACCAGCATAGGAACAAAGGCTTATTTGTATCTTCCATCTTCTTAGACCTATCAAAGGTCTTTGACATGGTGAACCATAATATGCTTCTCCAAACCTTGTCTAACATTAACCTTTGCTCTGCCGCAATAAGTTGGTTTCATAGTTACTTATCAGACCGACATCAAGCAGTACTATGGCAAGACAAATTGTCCACCCTACTGCCAGTTTCCATAGGAGTCCCTCAAGGATCTATCCTAGGCCCTCTACTATTCTCTCTTTTCACTAATGAGATCTCTTCAGCCCTACCCACTGCCTCAGTAGTGCAATACGCAGACAATACCACCATTACATGTGCTGCCCAAACATTAAAGAACTACAAACCCTGACCCAATCAAACTTCACTCTAGCTGAAACATGGTTTGCCAGTATCAAACTTATTCTCAATCCCAACAAAACTAAACTGATTTTGTTCAATCCCATCATTGTATATCTGTAAAATAGCTCAGTTGGCTAGAGCTACCCCATGTATAACTACTAAATCAAATCTCAACAGCACAAAAGCTCTACCACCTACCAGATAAAATTCCAGCACTTCAGACCATTATTGAGCCTTACAGAACCACTAGAGAACTAAGATCTAGGAACCAAAATCTAATAAAAGTAATCAGACACAAAAATGAAGCAGGTAAATCCCTATATGCCTGCGCAACAGCCCAGGCCTGGAATACACTTCCAAACCACATAACCGCCACAACCTCTCTAAAACAATTTAAACACCTTCTAAAAAACACTACTCTAATAATTGGCTATGCTCATACTACTCACCAGGTTAATCCAGACCATGGCAAATCAGTAAGATCCCCACCAATATATATTTAATCCTACAAAGCTTTGTAAAGTTCCTTGTAGAATTAACCTCTACTGGCCATATGAATGAATAATTCTTCCTTACAAAACTGAATCCTAATAAACAGTAACCTCCTAATCTAAGACTATCTCTTAAATTGTATCCTAACAATTAAACAACCAACTCTAGAACTTTTTCCTAGTGAACACCTGCTCTTTTGATGCTCTCCCTACTAAAATAAATAAATAAATAAATAAATAAATAATATATTACTTGTTGTATGACTGCCTACATATGACCTATTGCGTAGACTAAGAATCTAGCAATCATTTTTATGTGACTTATGTATCATGTGATAATTAACTATGTATGACTATTTGCTGCATAGAATCACACTGACAACTTGAAACTTTGACATTAACCTCTATTGATGCTTATTACATCTGTACCAAATGATTTAACCACTTGAAAATTAACTAACTTGGAGCTTTTCTCCCCGGGCCTCTGCTGAAAATGGACCTGCATCCAGTCGGACTCTCCCGGTTAACAAATGTAAAATAAAATAAAATAAAATAAAATAAAAATAAAATAGAAAAAGATAGTAAAGTATGGCATAAGAATGTAATGATAAAACATTATTATATAAAACCATGCAGAAATATAACAGATGAAAATATTAATACTATAAAAATAAGAAGCAAAATGATGTAATCAAAAAGTACAATATCAAGAGTTTTTATACAGACTGATAAATGATAAAGTGCCAATAAAAGGAAATATGCCATATAAAAAGAGAAGTTATAGAATATGTTTACATTGTCAAGAAGAAAAAATTATGGAACATGTTTTTGAAATGTAAAAGAGTAAAAAATTAATGGGAAAACTGTGTAAAGAAGATTCTGAAGATATAAAAGAAGTGGATAAATATGGATATGATTAAATATGAATATTATAAAAATCGAAGTAAAGAATATGTTAAAGGAACGGATAAAAGGTAATTTTATGCTGTATGGGTTAAATGGAATGAATAAATAAATAAAATTATATTTAATGATTATAAAAATATTAGATAAAAAATGGTGGTTATGGAAAAAGGAGTGGGAGTTTAATAGGGATGAAAATTTAGCATTCTTGTAAAGGAAATTATGAATATATTTAAACAGATTTGTATATTTATATATTTATACATATGTAAATATTTTGTGTCTAAATAAAGGACTCCTATTCTTTTTGATAGGATCTTTTACTTCCACCTGAGCTACCACCAACTCAAGCATATGAGGCTTTGGTTTAATATCACATTTGAAGGCTGGCACACTTAGGAGTGTAGCACCACTCTTATGCTTCACTGCACTGTCAGCTATTGATCTATCTGGGGAAGGAGTAGGACCCTCAGCCTTTTACAACAAAGGCAAGTGTGCTACCCATTGCTCTACCAGCACTTCAAGTGAACGTTACATTTCCCATATAATATGACAATGGCGTCCATGTTTATTAAAACAAATACAACATACAGTGATTGCAATATGAACTATCAACGATATTTGAAGAAGAAACAGAAATAATTCTGTCAGATAGCTGAATGTCAAAAACTGTTTTTTTTTATTTTGGATGCAATATACATGTTAAAAACATTTTTTGTAAACTGATAACTTGGTAAGCTGTACAGACACAGTTTCCTCTTACAATGGCAACCCAGGAGCACAGGCTAGTTAAATGAAGTACTCAACAGCATACATTTTTTAGTGAAGATGTTGGAACACAAACCCAGGACTGCAGGCTGAAGTTTGTTTGTAGCATATAGTTAACCTTTTATAATAATTTGATATAGATAGCAATATTATTGTGGATCTGGTTTCAGTTTAGAACATTGGTGCGTTTTTATATATAAATATAAAAATACCACCAAAAGCTGCACGCATTATATAGTTCAACAGCAGGTGCAGTTTCCACAAAACGGTTATAGGTTTGCTGCTCATGTCACATGATACAGCTTATAGTTATGTGTATGCAATTTATCTTCATTTTGAAGATATATGACCATATTATATGTCAGACATACATAAAACGTGTTTTCTGTGTGTTCCTCATGCATTTGTGAAATTTATATATTATAAAAATATATATCAAGTTGTTTCAATGATATATCATAGGCTGAGATTCATAGACATTTAGTGTATTGTATAGGTTCATAGGTTAGTACTAAGCTAACTGCCCTTGTGAGCCATTTTAAGCTTAGCCAATTATCCCTTGTGAGACTCAAACCCTGCACCTTGTGTTTGTAAGGCAAACACCTTAACCATTAGGCCACCCTCCCAATGGCACTATAGCACTAATTAACATGGTACTGGAAATGAGAGACACACACAGCACAATCATGCAAAGCTGAAGATGTGGAATGCAGTACGTTACCGTGTGTATATCATGACATGGAAATGATATGCAAATGACATGCAAATGAGACACATGGAATATGCAAATAACAAAAAACACAAAATGGCAGACTGTCTCAGAAGTGTATAAAAGGGTCACACCACTCTAACGTGCAATCCCAATTTTTTATACCAAGAATCACGGTGAACTGAATGGGAGAACATCTTGCAGCACCAGCAGCTGTTGTCCAAGCCCATGTATTAATCACTAACCTTGGAGCACATGCCTGCAGTGTTGCACACTGAAGCCATTCAGACCAATGAAAGAGGTACAGACAGTGCATGACATGCCACCACCTGATTGACCAGCAGATTGTGAAGCATTTCTGTGTGGACAGAAAGACTGCATGAGACATTATCAGACTGTGTCATCCCTAATGGAATCAAGGGGAATGTGTGGCATGTCCATTCCTGTGGAAACTAAGGCACCTTTCAGAAACTTACTGAGGACACATTAGTGACAGCATAGCCATCAGCTTCATAAACCCTGAGCCAGTTCCTTGACATTATGCTGCAGCAGCTGGAAGAACACATCTGGTCTCCCAGGACTGCAGAGGACAGAACAATTTTTAAACCACAGTAAATTACCTTCTAGTTTTGAGAGCATTTAATTGCAAACACATTGGTATTAAGGCCCGACCTCGTCCAGTGGGGTGCCAAAATATAAACAGAAAGGGCTCCTAATCTCTTAACTGCCAAGTGGTCTGTAATGTTATAATTTTGAAAGCTCAGGACATGATTTATAATGCATTTGTGCATCACATAGTAAGTGCCTATGATGTCACGTCTGACATACAGCAAGCATTCCTACAGGGACAGTTGTTGTATGCACACAAGACAGAAAGATAGGTTCGTACACAAAGGTACAACGCAAGCAAGCAGCAGATCTGATATGTCACAAATGGTTTACTATGATAATGTTGAGGTGAGAATGCACCCATATGAAAAAATTGAACTACAGATGATTGAATGTTTCATATTGGTGCATTCTCAATGTTTGAACATTTATATTAATGAATGTACTGTGCATTCACTAATATAAATTCGAAGAATTGTACAGAGATCACGGTACAGTGTGGTTAGGGAAATTCATCTCTTTCCTGACTGTAGTGCGATCTTGGAGTTGGAATAAATAGTTAGCAGGGAGTGTGGGGGTGCAGCCCCCCAGAGGGGGGTGCAGGGAGGGCTTGCCCACTGCAGAAATGTGATGTCAGGTATAGGAGTTTACTGTACATGAACTCCTATACGGACAGCGGGTGCTGTGTTCGAAACCAATGTCTAATCTGCTGAATTTGAACACCAGATTTGACATTGTAACTCGTTCTATTTTTTACTTTCGAGTTTTACTTTAGATATGTCTGTTGAAAATTATTTCGACGTTTGACATATTGATAGCAAACTGTCACAAACAATAACAACTGTATCCTAGAGCTACGGTCAATGTCTTCCATCCTCAGTCCCCAGAGCATAAAAGAAATAGCCTATAATGCAGCATGTGCTGAAACACATAATACAGAAAAGTGAGTGCTTAACCTATGCAAGGGATGCTTCCTTTACTGAGATATAGCATGAAAGACATTACAGTGCCATCATGAAATTTGTAGCAAGATTTTTATTGTGAGTGCAATGCCAGATTAACAAATAGGTATCACCTTCCATACCAGTAATACAAGTAATGGGAGGACAAGGTGGAGAGGCAAAGCAGAAACACATAGCAGAATTACCACAGCTGAAGAAAAGATGGGCACAGAACACTGCAGTAGTAACAAAGAGGTGGTACCTGGTCCACAAGTATTAGCAACGACACAGCTTAGAACATCATGATGTATGTATCATCATTCAGGCTATGCAGGTTCATAGGTTCATAGGTAGGTACTAGGCTATTGGTCCTAGGGCCTATATAAGCCTAGCCAAAAAGGTACCCTGGCTTTCACCACCCAAGAAAATTATTTTCTTGTGCCCCTGTCGAGCAGAGCCACAGAAGTGATCCTCGGGGTGAATTTCCTATTTCCCATCCAATCATCAAGATTTTTTCTTGAAGAGTGCTAATGAGGGTCTCTGTTTGACATAGATAGGTAGTCTGTTCCAGAGTATGGGAAGTCTCTGGGACAGGAATCTATCCCTCCAGCATGTTCTGTTTATTGTGGTGACAAGGTTTAAGTCCCTACAGCGTGTAACTCAGAGGGATTGGGATTTCTTTAAGTGGAGCAACAGCTCTGGGTTTGACATAGCTTTGTATGTTAGGCAGAGATCGCCTTTGAGTAGGCGATATGCACAGAGTAAAGCTAGAGTTTTTTGAGACGGTCTGCATAGGGCATCTGTTTGAGGCCAGTAATCCTCCTTGTGAGGTATTTCTGTGGCCTCTGCAGTTGTTGTAGATGTCTTGTGAGGTACATACCAAAAGGGAAGCTGTACTCTATAATAGGTTTAATGAGTGATGAGTAGAGGGGAAGAATGACCTCTTTTTTTCTAGATGAGAAACCTTTTGTGATGAGGTGTGCCAAATAGAAAGAATTCCTGACCACTGTGGTGATGTGATTATCAAAGGAGAGACTACTGTCAACCTGTGTCCAAAGGTCTCTTATCACACTTTTGGTTTTAAGTAGACTACCACCTATGTGGTAATTCATGGGTACAGAGTTTTTACCAAAGGGGATGACAATGCACTTTTTGGCACTGAGCTTCAGGCCATGACTTTGACACCAGGCATCTGTCTCAGTGAGGCCCTTTTGTAGGATGTCCACATTGTTAGGAGTTTCGATTATGGCTCTCAGTTTGCAGTCATCTGCAAACTTCATTAGCCAAAGACCTGCTGTGTGAGCCTGTACTTCAGAGAAGTAGATACCAAACAGGAGAGGACCCAGGACTGAACCCTATGGTACTCCACTTGTCACTGGTCGGAAGTCGGATTTGGAGTCTGCTACTTTCACTCTGTCGGTTCTATCCATGAGCCAGTTGGCAACCCATCTTGTGACATAGGGATTTATGCCTAGTTTAGTGAGTTTATCTATAATTGCAGAGTGAGGGATGGTGTTGAAAGTCTTGATGAGATCTAGATAGGCTGTGTGAACCACCTTACCCTCATTTATGGCTTTGGTGACTGCTTCAAAGAAATCTATCAGGTTTAGGAGACATGATCTGCCTTTTACAAACCCGAACTGGGTGGGGTCCAGAGTTTGGAGATTACCAATGTCTTTGTTTATGAGTTCCATGGTGATACGTTCCATGGCCTTGCAGACCAGGCTCGTCAGGCTAATGGGGCAGTAGTTCCTGGGGTCCATCATGGCTCCCCCTTTGTGGAGTGGGATAACAGTTGCAGTGCTCCATTCAGTGGGCACAAAGCCTGAGGTGAGGCTATGATTGAACATGGTACTTAGGTGGGGTGCCAGTTCATTCTGTAGTTCGTGTAGAACGCAGCCTGGGATACTGTCAGGTCCCATGGATGTTGTGTTCTTGGCTTTGGAGAGTGTGTTTTTTACCTGTGCAGCCATGATTACAGGAACTTTGCATTCTTCCGGTACAGAGATGGGCCCTCTAGGGGATGAAAGGGGGGTAAAGTTAGCACTGAACCTATCTGCCAGGATGTTGGCAATATCAGTTGGTTCTGTATATTTAGTGCCATTGTGCTGTAAGTCAGAGCAGATCTGAGTGTTGCCACTGAGATTCTTGACATAGCTATAGAATGCTTTGTGGTTGTCTTTAGAGTCAGTGTCAATTTTGTTTTCGTAATTAGCATTGGAACATTTTATGAGGGATCTCAGCTTCTTACTGAGGCTGACCAGAGAGCTCCTCCAGTCATGGGATTTTACTCTTTTTTGCAACAGTTTCTTTCTTCTGTTGTATAGTTTGTTTATAGCAGAGGACCACCAGATTGGCTTCCTTTTTTTGGAAGATAGCATCTTGGTTTTTTTAGGGATAGCATGATCCATGCACTCGTGTAAGTGCTTATAAAGTGCATTTGTGTAGGATTCAGCAGTCGTACCTCTATTGTCCATCTGCAGGGGTGCCATGAAGTTTGCCACTTCTGTCTTAAGAAGTGTGAAGTTGGCTTTGGAGAAGTTTTTAAGGTGGTTTCCCTAATGAGGGGTGGCGGTGGGATGTGGATGTCTAGGGTGATTAGCTTGTGGTCGGATCTGACCAACGAGGACTTGACCTCTGGTGTGGAACACCAGTCGCCCATGTTGGTAATGACCAGGTCTAGGATATTGCTGCCTCTGGTAGGGGTGTGAATAAGTTGATCCAAGGCACTGGAATTTATGAATTCCAGAAAACATTGAGCAAAAGAGTTGGTACATGAGTAGTTTTCTCAGTTAATGGTGGGGTAGTTGAAATCACCCATTATTAGGGTGTTGGGTTGTACTCTAATATTTTCCAGTGTATCAAGAAATGAGGAGTGGGAATCCTGGGACATGGTGGGGGATCTGTAGCAAGCTACAGTTTGGATTACAGTCTTGCCAAGAGTTAGTTGCACTTGGATAATCTCGGATGCATTATGCTGTGCAACTAGCTTGGAGGTGTGAATATCCTTAATGAATATGGACACGCCTCCTCCTTTAGTGCTTCGGTCCGGCTTAGGAGTCCGAAAGGTGTGGTATGAATTATAGCCTGGTAATGCAGGGGTGCTCTCTGGAGCTTTGAACCTGGTCTTTATCACTGCACAGATGTCGGTGTTCTCCATTTTAAGGAGTGCCTCGAGTTAGTGCATTTTGAAGTTTAGACTTCTAGCATTGAGTAGCATTATCCTCAGATTTTGCTTGCTTGTACCTGTTATGGTGGAGAATTTGTCGTTTGAACCTTGCCTAAAAAAGGCACTATAGGGGTGGCAAAAGCCTTAGCCAGTATCCAGAATCCCAAGGGTGACAGGTGCTGGCCATCTCTGGCAAAGCATCGTGGTCTGTTGATCATGTCATCCCAGGCAGACAAATACTGGATCCCCTTAGAATGACACCAGAAGCTTAGCCAATTGTTGAAGTCAATCATTTTGTCCTTGTACTGTGGTATCATTCTGGGTGATGGCAGGATGTTACTCAGGGCTAGGGTCATACCTGCCTGGGCTACAAGATCAGAGAGCTCCTCCATGTCTCTTTTCCATGTAGTCCAAGGAAGTACGTCTCAGGTCATTCACACCAACATGGACAATGACAGAGTCATATTTGTACTTGTTTGGAGTGACCTGAGTGCGTGCATTATGTGGCAGATGCTGGCACCTGGCAGGCAGCTGACAGTAACTTTCTCCTTGTTTAGCCTGGTGAGCGGAACATCAGTGTGCCTGACTATAGAGTCACCTATGACTAGAGTGTTGGGTACGTTGTTATGCCTTATGGGCTGTGGTTGAGTGGCACACTGAGATTGTGGGCTATATGTCATTTGGATTGTGTGGGGCAGTACATAGACTGTTCACAGTGAGCATCAGACTTAAGCATATCCACAAATGTTAGGGGTGAGCAGGGCACAGCCATCATCAGCAGTACAGGTAGTTGGGGGGACACAGTGACAGGTGGCAGCAACAGTATGATATGGGACAGTATCACAGGTGATGGTCATGGTAACTACATACTCTAGAATGTTTTGGGAAGTTAGGGATCACATCCTACAATGTAGGGTCAAGCAGCCATGACAGGACCATTGGCACTATCTATTGTTTTGGTTTGTGGTGTCCAAGCTTTATGTGGTTCAAGGCTGGGAAGTGGTAAAAGTAAAAGGGACTGTGAGTAGGGGACTTCATGGGGTGCAATGTGTGCTGTTTTTTCATGAATAGGTATGAAACTCTGTGAGCCCACAGGCTATAGAAAAGGGATATAAATGCATTAAGGTGCACCTGCACCTTGCTGAGGTGTCCCAGGTGTGAAGAAAAAGGAGCTCTGCTGGCCATGACCTGTAGCAATGAGGCTGTACCTCCAATGGTCTTAGCAGCCAGACTGGGATAGTCTGTGTCCAGCTTCCTCCTACCCTGACTCTCCCACGGGCACAGCAACAAGGCCTCTAATGGTAGATCAAAATGCATTTCCAATGTGTCTCATGGAGGGTCCAGTGGAGGTAACACTTGTCGCCATGACCACATCAGCACTGTGTGCTTCCTGTACTGTCATTATTCCTGTGCATTTTTGTACATTGTCCCAGAATTCACTGAGCAGGTTAACTGTACCCATCGTTCTGTGGATAACAGTTAAGCTAACCATACCCATCATTCTGTGGATAACATTAAGTTAACCATACCCATCATTCTGTGAATAACAGTTAAGTTAACCATACCCATCATTCTGTGGATAACATTAAGTTAACCATACCCATCATTCATTGGATAACATTAAGTTAACCATACCCATCATTCTGTGGATAACAGTTAAGTTAACCATACCCATCATTCTTTGGATAACAGTTAAGTTAACCATACCCATCATTCTGTGGATAACAGCTAAGTTAACCATACCCATCATTCTTTGGATAACAGCTATAGGTTCATAGGTTCATAGTTTAGTACTAAGTTAACTGCCCTTGCAAGCCATTTTAAGCCTAGCCAATTATCCCTTGTGAGACTTAAACCCTGCACCTTGTGTTTGTAAGGCAAATACCTTAGCCATTCAGCCACCATAACCATCATTCTGTGGGTAACAGTTAAGTTAACCATACCCATTATTCTGTGGATAACAGTTAAGTTAACCATACCCATCATTCTGTGGATAACAGTTAAGTTAACCATACCCATCATTCTTTGGATAACAGTTACATTAGCCATACCCATCATTCTGTGGATAACAGTTAAGTTAACCATACCCATCATTAAGTGGATAACAGCTAAGTTAACCATACCCATCATTCTTTGGATAACAGTTAAGTTAACCATGCCCATCATTCTGTGGATAACAGTTAAGTTAACCATACCCATCATTCCGTGGATAACAGTTAAGTTAACCATACCCATCATTCTTTGGATAACAGTTACATTAACCATACCCATCATTCTGTGGATAACAGTTAAGTTAACCATACCCATCATTCTGTGGATAACAGCTAAGTTAACCATACCCATCATTCTTTGGATAACAGTTAAGTTAACCATGCCCATCATTCTGTGGATAACAGTTAAGTTAACCATGCCCATCATTCTGTGGATAACAGTTAAGTTAACCATACCCATCATTCTGTGGATAACAGATGGTTGTGCCTGGATCACTAACTGGCACAGCTATTTGTTAATGCCAGGTTTTGTAGCCATATCTAGGATGGTACCTAAGTCATGTCTACATCTCCTCTACCTCCACCCCTGCATCAAAGTCCCGGAAACCTTAGTACAATTACTGCAGGCTATGTATTAGTACCCAATGACAAAAGTGCAAGTACTGCATGGACTCATGGAGAGATTCCAATGGGAGTGGGTGTGCACCAGTGTTCAGCTCTGAGCCCACAGCTGTTCATACTGCTGATGGACTACATTAGCAAACAGGTCTGTGGGGACAGCTCAGCAAAGATGGGTTAGCAATTTCACTACCAACATCAACTGAAAATTTGATGTACAGTTCATTTCTTTTTATTAGATTCTAAATAGCAAATAATACAGGACTGGACTGCAAAAGCAAAGACACGTGATGAAACTCAGTACAGACAAAACAGACATCAGAGCATCAAATGGGGAAATCAGAAGAAGCTGAAAATTGTCAAAGAAGGGAAAACAGTGATACAGGCTGACAACTACAAGTATGTAGGAAGGGTGGTTGGGGAAAAGAGAAGTCAAGGTGAGAATGCCAAGAATCAAAGGGGCTGCAGCCAAATTACACAAGGTCAGGGGTAGTGTGTGACAGAAAAATGGCACAGAAGCTGAAAAGTGAGGTGTACAAAACAGTGGTGTGGCCAATACTACTGTATGGCACGGAAGCCTGGGCAATAAAGGCAGAGAAGTTGGGGAATTTTGATGTGATGGACGTGAAGCACCTAAGACAGATGATAGTACACACACTGCGGTAATGATAAAGAAATGAGAGCATCAGTGCAGAAGCCAAAGTTCAATCTGCAAAAAAGGTAATAGAGAACATTCTATGATGGCTGTCACATGTGCAGGAAATCAAAAGGTGATCTGGAGAAGAAGATTTGGGAAAGACAGGAAGTAGGCCATATGAAACAAGGCTGTCCAGTCAAGAGATGGATGGACTGCATGGCAGAAGATATGTGACAGTCAGACATGACCATCAAAGAAGGTAAGAGAGTTTCATTGAACCAAAAAGGTGGCCACAGCTGAAAAGACACATCGACCCCATGTAGGAAAATATGAAAAACTTCTGCATGTTCAAGAAAAATTTGTTTGGACTGCATGATGTAAGTATGTCATTTCCACCAAAACATGTCAATCGAGTCCAGAATCATCTGACCGCACACATTAGGAACAGCAGTTATTGCTGTTATTACTCTGACGAGGGGATGTTCGACAATGTATGCTATCAATGGTGGGTTCCTTGACTTTCTAGAAATAGTAATGACTAGCTTTGCTGTCTATGTGGTGGCAGTAGTTACTGTCTAATGTTATTGTTTTCTTTTCTGTAGTGAATGATGCAGACTGCAATATTTTATTTATTTATTGGATTTGCCCTTTACCTGTGGTTTTGTGATTGCAAACTGTGTTTATAAAACAAAGGAGGCTTTAAATAATGGGAGATTCGACAAAAGTCTCCAACAACAGGAGCTAGAGACTTGGACCTTGCAAAAACACTTTATTGCATTTGTTTTCAATAGAAATGGCTGTGGACACAGACTTCTCTCCTTTAGACACTTTTACTTAGTGTAGTTCAATGCGATGGACCTGCTTTTATTGTTTTTTGTAATGAAACTACTGCATTTAATGTCTGTCAGATCCTGTTTCATTTTAAAGGGTTTGTTGAATGAAGATGGATTTTGTATTTTTTATTTATTCTAGTGCAGTGAACTAAGATGTAAATTTATGTTGAAAACAGAAACTATGCATAATCATCATCATCATCATCATTACCATCACCATCAGCATCACCATCACCATCATCGCCATCATCATCTTCATCATCATCATCATCATCATCATCACCATCATCACCATCATCATCATCATCATCATCACCATCACCATCATCATCATCATCATCACCATCATCGCCATCATCGCCATCATCATCATCATCTTCATCATCATCATCACCATCATCATCATCAACATCATCATCATCACCATCATCATCATCATCTTTCGGCTGTTCCCGTTAGGGGTCGCCACAGCGGATCATCTCTTTCCATTTCTTCCTATCCTCTGCATCTTGCTCTGTCACACCAACCGCCTGCATGTCCTCTCTCACCACGTCCATAAACCTTATCTTAGGCCTTCCTCTTTTCCTCTTACCTGGCAGCTCCATCCTTAGCATCTTTTTCCCAATATACCCATCATCCCTCCTCAGCACATGTCCAAACCAATGCAATCTCGTCCCTCTTGCTTTGTCTCCAAACTGTCCAACATGAGCTGACCCTCTAATATACTGATTCCTAATCCTATCCATCCTAGTCACACCAAGTGCAAATCTTAACATCTTTAACTCTACCGCATCCAGCTCTGACTCCTGCCTTTTTGTCGATGCCACTGTCTCCAACCCATATAACATAGCTGGTCTCACTACTCTCTTGTAGACCTTCCCTTTCACTCTTACTGGTACCCGTCTGTCACAAATCACTCCTGACACTCTTCTCCACCCATTCCACCATGCCTGTACTCTCTTCTTCACCTCTCTTTCACATTCACCATTACTCTGAACTGTTGATCCCAAGTACTTAAACTCGTCCACCTTTACCAACTCTACTCCCTGCATCCTCACCATTCCTCTACCCTCCCTCTCATTTACACAGATATATTCTGTCTTAGCCCTGCTGACCTTCATTCCTCTGCTCTCTAGAGCATATCTCCACCTCTCCAGAGTCTCCTCAACCTGATTCCTACTCTCACTACAGATCACAATGTCATCTGCAAACATCATAGTCCACGGGCCTCCTGTCTGATCTCATCTGTCAACCTGTCCATCACCACTGCAAATAAGAAAGGACTCAGAGCTGATCCTTGATGTAATCCCACCTCCACCTTAAATGGATCTGTCACTCCCACTGCAGTCCTCACCACTGTCACACTACCCTCGTACATATCCTGTACCACTCTTACATACTTCTCTGCCACTCCCGACTTCCTCATACAATACCACAACTCTTCTCTAGGCACCCTGTCATATGCTTTCTCCAAGTCTACAAAGACACAATGCAACTCCTTCTGACCTTCTCTGTATTTCTCCAATAACATAATCATCATAAATGAAAAAAGAACTGTCGCTGCTGAATGACATGCAAGGGGTTAGCAATTTCACTGCCTTCATCAACTGAAAATTTGATGTACAGTTAATTTCTTTTTATTAGATTCAGTTTGTATGTACAGAACATATGGTAAAACAGAAGCAAAAAAGCGTGCTTCCAATTTGTATGGTAGGAAATTATAACTTAAACAAAAATCCAGTGCCACTTTTTTGGGGATAAATATATCTGAATTTTAAGATGGTGTGACTTTCAGTCTCATAGTAAATTGCCTAGATAATTGTTCTGTCACTATATCTGTCAAAATGTATTCCCAAAATATTAATAAGGTTATAACTTTAATTATAGTTCACAAGCCCAACTTATTTCTTGAGATCATTACAATACCAAGAGTATTATTAAAAGTATAGGAGAGGGGAGTGTTCTGCAATAAGTGCTGTGATGTAAAGTACTACTTAATGCGATTGCTATTTTTTTTCAAACATCTCTAGCTTCACAAAATATGGTCCTATATGCATATTACCTAAATACTATCATGCATAAGTGTAAAAGCATTTCATTTAAATGTATATGTAGCCACATTAACTCATTCTAAGCAACCGATGATCTTGTTAAGTAGCACTTTGCATGGTGCAGCCAATTTCTGAATCTCCTAAGTATGTTTTAAGCCTACTATTTTGTTTACTATTAGACACTGTTGATAAAACATGTTTACAAACCACTGTAAGCAGGAAATGGATACTAACATTGACAGCTTTGAAACATTCCTCGTCAACATTAAATCAAAATGATAAATTAATTAAGCATATGCTGTGTAAACCATGCCATGTTCAGACATTTTAGCAACTGCTTCTTACATGACAGGAATGGATCCCATTCCTAAGTTAAAGTATGATTAATGTTCATTAAGTTAGTATTGTTTCAATCTTTGATGTTAGCCAAAAGTGCTCTTTGCAGCACCCTCAATGTACCCAGAACTGACTCCTACAATTCATATGGAGTTGCATGTATCAGTAGCATATGTAAATTGGACTGTAAATTCTTTTTATAAGACCCTTTGCTCCTATTACTATTGGAAATGTCTGGATATCTTCTTCCACACTGGCCTAATTTCTACCTGCAAATCCTGGTATTTTATGACTTTGCGTCTCTCTGTACACAGGACGCTGGGTGTAGTAATTTCAATGATCAAGGCTACTTTTGTTCTCTTTTCATGAACTTCTATATCTGGTTTTCTTGCATCTGTTTTTGAACTGTTGGTAATGGCTGATCCCATGTGATATAAACTTCATCATTCTCTGTAATGCTTTGTGGCTCATGTTTCCAATGCTTCTCTGCTACTTCAGTATTATAACATTGACATAATCCCCAGTGCTACAGTCTTAAGACATTATTAAGCTTTTTAGTATACAGGCCCTCTGCCATTAGTGTATCACAACCAGCAACAGGATGTTCAACTGTTTCCAGTTCTATTTTACAGAACCTGCATTTGTCTGTTTCTCCCACATGTTCAGTGGACTTCATAAACCAACATATAAGTAATTCACCTCTCCTTAATCATTCCTGTGTCTGATCCTATCAATGTGAGGTTATTCCAAGACTCTTCTGTAGTTTACAACTATATTTATGCATTTTCCACATTTCTTGCCTTCTCATCTGGTCCTTCACCTTATATTCTTTCTTTTGTTTTTTTTTTTTTGGCACATTCAGTTGCTGCCTGACTTTTATCGACTTCTGGTTTGGTTTCCATTCCCATGTGACACCTATATGCTTCAAGCCATCTTAGATTTGTTCTCTTAATGTTTCAAAACTTTCAGTATGTTTGTATCTGTTGAGGTCAGCAGATATGTATACAGTCCTATGACTGCAGATATATAGATGTAATCACTTTCGAGGAGGCACATACCTTCTTCAGAATGAAGAATATATAATCTTGGTATATACATGGATTTTTATATATTATCTGATAAGCGTGAAGCATTTTTCTTGTTTTCCTGTCCATCGGATCCAATATTTTTGGGGCCAGCCAAGCACCCAAAAACTGTAAGTTTGAACAGGAAGATCAAATTGATTTATAGTTTGAACTTTTTTTCCTAGATGTCAAGGCTGTTTTCAATATTAAATTTAGTCTTCTCAAATGTATTTACTGAGTTTTTTCGTGTTTGTTCATGTTTTATTGTCAATCCTTCATCAATTCCCAAATGTTTATACACTCCCTCCTTCTCAAGTTCTTTTATATCACATTCCTGTCCCAAATTGATATTTTTTGGTGCTGCAGGTTTTCCTGTTTTAAACATTACTTTTGCGTATTTATCAAGACCAAGTGACATTCTTATATCATCAAAGAAAGTTTTGACCAGTTCCAATTCTGATATGATGAACTATATAGTTTCAAACTATCCACAAAAAGAAAACAAGAAGTCTTTACACTTTGTTGTTTTATGGGAGCCAAATTGTAGACATGACCTAATCTACTAAGTAGACAACGTAATGTGTTAAGGGCAAGACAAAAAAGCAGTGGTGACAAAGAGTCATTCAGGAATATCCCCCTTTAAATTTTATCCCTGGGATAATAATTTGTCCTTTATCGTGGCTTAGCTGTAAGGTGGTTTGCCACCATTTTCATGGTCACTGTGATGTAATTGATCAATGTAGGGTGTATCTCATACATCTGTAAGCAGTCCTTTATCCATGAATGTAGGATGCTGTGAAATGCTTTTTTGTAATTTATCCATACCATACTTAGATTCTTCAACTTTTTACAATTCTCCATTATGACTTTATTAACTACAAATGATCCTTTGTTTCATGTGTTTCTTTTGTTATCCTTTTCTTCTATTGCCACAATTGAATTTTCTTCTAAATGACTATAAACTCTGTCAGAATCAGTTCTAGAATATAGTTTATGCACCATCAGGAGGCAAGTTGTTGTTGTATAGTTTTTAGGATATCTTGAAGCTTCACTGTTAAGGAGGAGTATCATTTTTTCTGTTGTTAATTAGCTTGGTGTATGTTCAGGGTGCGCATATAGGTAGTTCTTATTCAAGGCTATAAAGATGTTAATACTTATAGCAGACGGTAGGTACTGCAGTTAGGTACATATCAGAGCCTTGGGTTTCAATTTATCTGACCGTTACTTCATCCCATTTCATATCCTGTGCATTTAAACTGCTTATTGTTTTACTTCTTCTGTACATTCAGCATCTTTGTTATGTTCCACATGGTCTTCATAGGTACTTCTGCTAAATGTGTCTATTTCTTCTTTTTTGATGGTGTTTCTTTTCTTTTTTGTTCCCCAATTTTCTCTATACATTTTTTTTGGGTCATCAGTGAATTTCTTATTTTGTACTTTTTATTTATATTCATCTGCATATCTTCTACGTTTTTCTGCCTGTGTTGATATCTTTAGTTTATTATTTGCAATAGTGCATGATAGATCCTGATCTGTTCTAATAATGCACATTGCTTTTATCACATCTTTCTAAGTGTTTTTGTTGATCTATTCTCATTTCTATACTCTTGTAACAGTGACACTTCTTGTCTTAATTCCTTTATAGTTCTCTCTATTCGATTCTTCCATGATGGCGTTTGATTTCTTCTCTTCCTTTCCCTTATTGCTCTGTGTTTTTGTGGTAAGACTTTATCTGTTATTAATTTAGCTGCACAGTAATATATCCTATTTACTTCTCGTATGTCACATGAATTTCTGTTAATAGTCTTGATTACTCAGGTGGTGGTGGTGCTGCGACTGCGGTGCTGCTTCGTTAGCATTGTCGCCTCACAGTAAGATGTCCTGTTCGATTCTCAGCTAAAGCGTCTTCTGTGTGGAGACATGCGTGAATGGGCGTACCTTCGTTGAAGGTTGTGCGTCAGGGCTGGCAACTCAGTACGTAGAAATCTACTGCCAATCATTAGCAGATCGGAGTTCCGCTGTGGCGACCCCTAACCGGGAAAAGCCGAAAGATACGACAACAGTCTTGATTGTTGCGTTTGTTTGTTTTATCAGACTTCTAATATTTGAGTTCTTATTGACGTCCTGTGATCTTTTCCTTTCATCAGTCTTAATATGTGTATCCATCCATATTAAATCAAACAACTCTTCCTTAGATCTTTTTCTTCTAGGTTGAGGGCACATTCTTTATTCTCCAGTTCCTGTGGACATTCTACAGAAAGGTCCAAAATATCTTCCTGTGACATAGTCTCCTCAGCTGCATCCTGCATCATCCTTTGCTCTTTCATATGGGAACTCACTGGCCAATCACTGCACAACGCTGACTGTGTCAGAGTCGCCACCATTTCCTGCTCCTTTCCTTGCTGTGCAACTCCAGCTGAATTTTTGCCCTGTTTCCTAATGAAGTCTCCAGTGTTTCTTCATATGGTAACTGATCAGATGATTCCTGCTCCACTGGTTTCTCCTTAATTTCAGGAGTCATTGTTCTACAATGCTGTGATGTTACCAAAGTTAGATTTTGTATACTAAATCCTTCACTTCACAGATAATCCATAATTTAAGTTTCTATTTATTTAACTTCTCCATTACTAATCCTCTTTGCTACTTCCCCCTTTGTTTTCTGATTTTTTTTGTATTACAAATCTCTTCAAATACCTTTGGTGCTACTTTTTTGTGTTGATTAGTTTTAGTTTCTCCTTTGCATAAATATTGCACCATATTAAATCTGTTTGTCTTTCCCATGTCCATAATTTTCCTTCAGATGTCTGCTGCTCCGCCTGTTTTTCCTTACTTTGGTGACTCATTGTTCCATTGTGCTGTGACATAACCTGTGTTAAACATTCTACATTAAATCCTTCAATTTGCAGGTATTCCATGACTTCAGCTTCTACTTTGCTAATACCTTGTCCTACTTTCCCCCTTGTTATCTTTTTTTTGTATTGTTAAATGTCCCATGTCCCCATTCCTTTGGCTGTATTTCTCTTCAGATATCTTTGGAGCTGCTTGTTTGTTTTGATTACTTTGGTTTTCTCCTTCTTATAAATATTGCACAGTATGAGATCCCTTTTTCTTTCCTATGTCAATGTTTCTTTTTTATACCTTTCAAAAATCTCGGACTTTGTTCTTTACATTTTTGCACTAACTCAGTCGCTTCTTTTTCCAAATGGCCTAAGGCTTCTTGGACTATATAATGTTTTTCATGAATCTGTTGCATTAATGAAAACAAATTTGCATTTAAAGCTTTTGACAGCTTTTCTTGTGCAAGTATTTGTCTTCCTTGTAGTTCCTCTCTTAATTTTTTGAATATCTTCTATCTGGAAATTCTGGGCTTCTTGCATGATGGTAACAATACGTAATTTTTTTCTTATCCTCAATAGTCTACTCTATTATCTTTATGGCTCATTTTTGGCCTGTGTGTTTTTGCAATTTTTCTGGACCACTACTTCCTTCTACAACACGGGGTCATCCTCCCCACGAACCTTTCCTAACCCCATTATAGGAATATTTCTATATCTTGAGGATTCTGTACTCTCATTTGTTTCAGTTCTGGCACTAGTGTGTCTACCATGACTCCGCACTTTTTATCTTGGGGGGGACTTGTGCACTCAGATGTCTTTTTTATTTTTTAACCTACTTCTGTCCATGACATATGCTGTATAAAATACAATGTATCAGTGTTGTCTTGGTGAGATTTTATAAAAACAGGCTCCACTTCATGAAGGTACTCACCAAGACTTGAGGATGAATTTAGTTCTAGAAATACTATTCTATTTTGCTTACTACTTTTATCATCTGTCCATTTGGACTTGCTACGAGATACACTAGATGTGGTGGGAAATAGTATTACAATGAGGACAATAATATGAATAAACATGAATTTTGCAAACTAAGAAGTATGGTGTAAAAATGAAATATATAAAAACATGGGTGCCAGAAGCATAGGGCGAGGGAAGGTTCATAGGTTCATAGGTTCATAGGTTAGTACTAGGCTATCAGCCCTAGGGCCTGTACAAGCCTAGCCATAACAATTCCCTGAATATTTCTTCCCACATTATTTACTTTCCTGGACCCCTGTCTAGCAGGGCGATTGACGTGATCCCTGGGGTGAATTTCCTTTCTCCCATCCAATCATCAAGGTTCCTCTTGAAGAGGTCCAAAGAGGCACTCTGCTTGACATGTATGGGCAATCTATTCCAGAGTCTGGGGAGTCTCTGGGTCAGGAACCTATCCCTCCAACATGTTTTGTTTATTGTGATGACAAGGTTTAGATCCCTGGAGCGTGTAGCTCTGAGGGATTGGGATTTCTTTAAGTGTAGCATGTCCAACAGCTCTGGGTTTGACATGGCCTTGTATGTTAAGCAGAGATCGCCTCTGAGTAGACGATATGAGACAGAGTATAGCTGGAGTTTTTTAAGGTGGTCAGCATAGGGCATCTGCTTTAGGCCTGTGATTCTTTTAGTGAGGTATTTCTGAGGCCTTTCCAGTTGCTGCAGATGTCTTGAGAGGTACATACCAAATGGGGCATTGTATTCTATAATGGGTCTAATGAGGGATGAGTACAGTGGGACAATGACCTCCTTTTTTCTGGATGAAAAGACCTTCGTGATGAGGTGTGCCACATAGAAGGATTTCCTGACTGTTGTGGCGATGTGGTTATCGAAGGTGAGACCACTGTCCACCTGTGTCCCTAAGTCTCTTATCACACTTTCTGTGTTTAGTGTACTGCCACCTATATGGTAATTCATGGATACATGTTTTTTCCCAAAGGGGATAACAATACATTTCTTGGCATTGAGCTTGAGCCCATGGCTCTGGCACCAAGCATCTGTTTCTGTAAGGCCCTTTTGTAGAGTATCCACATCATTTGGGATTCAATAATGGCTCCCAGTTTGCAGTCATCTGCAAACTTTGTTAGCCAGAGTCCCTTAGTGTTGACCTGTACTTCAGAGAAGTAGATGCCAAACAAGAGTGGCCCCAGGACTGAACCCTGAGGTACTCCACTTGTCACTTGTCTGGAGCTGGATTTGGAGTCGGCTACTTTTACAGTGTGGGTTCTATCAGTAAGCCATTTAGCAACCCATTGGGTGACATAGGGATTAATGTCCAACTTAGTAAGTTTATCTATGATTCCAGAGTGGGGGATGGTGTCAAAGGCCTTGGCAAGGCCTAGATAGGCTGTGTGGACCACCTTACCCTTGTCCATGGCTCTGGAGACTGATTCAAAGAAGTCAATCACGTTCAGGAGACAAGATCGGCCCTTCACAAACCCAAACTGGGTGGGGTCCAGTGTTTGAAGGTTGCCAATGTCTTTGTTTATAAGTTCCATGATAATACGCTCCATGGCCTTGCAGATAAGGCTTGTCAGACTGATGGGACGGTAGTTTCCGGGATCCAAGGTGGATCCCCTTGTGGATTGGGATAACTATAGCTCTGCGCCACTCAGTGGGCATGAAACCTGAGGTGAGGCTATGATTAAACATGACACTTAGGTGAGGTGCCAGTTCATATTGTAGTTCATGTAGTACACAGCCCGGGATGTCATCTGGTCCCATGGATGCTGTATTCTTGGCTTTAGAGAGTGCGTTTTGTACCTGTGTGGCCGTTATTACTGGAATTTGGCAATCTTCCGGTATTGAGATGGGCCATTTAGGGGTGAGAGGGGTGAAGTTGGCACTGAATCGATCTGCCAGGATATTGGCAATATCCATCGGATCAGTATATTTAATGCCATTCTGTTTTAACTCAGAGCAGATCTGAGCATTGCCATTTAGATTCTTGACATAATTATAGAATGCTTTGTGGTTGTCTTTGGAATCTTTGGCAATTTTATTTTCGTAACTAGCTTTGGAGGATTTTATGAGGCATCTCAGTTTCTTACTGAGGCTAGTAAGGGAGTTTTTTGCATCCTGGGATTTTCCTCTTTTCTGCAAAAGTTTCTTCCTTTTGTTGTAAAGTTTGTTTATGGCAGGGGACCACCAGATTGGCTTCCTTTTTTTGGATGAAAGCATTTTGGTTCTATTTGGGATGGCACGATTCATGCATGAGTGGATGTGCTCGTACAGTGCCATAGTGTAGGATTCGGCAGTTGAACTTTCAGTTCCCGTCTGCATGGGTGTCATGAAGTTTGTCACTTCTGACTTGAGTAGCATGAAGTTGGCTTTAGAGAAGTTTTTTATGGTGGTTTCTTTACTGGGGGGTGGGGGTGGGATGCGGATGTTAAGGGTGATTAGCTTATGGTCAGACCTGACTAACGAGGGGGTGACCATAGGTATGGAGCATTGATTTCCCATGTTGGTAATGACCAGGTCTAAGATATTGGAGCCCCTGGTGGGACTATGGATTAGTTGATCCAGGGCGTTGGAATTTATGAATTCCAAGAACCGTTGCACAAAGGTGTTGGGACATGAGTAGTTTTCCCAGTTAATGGTAGGATAGTTAAAATCACCCAGTATTAGGGTGTTTGGTTCTATCTTAATATTTTCCAGTATGTTTAGAAAGGTGTAGTGAGAATCTTGGGGTATGGTGGGGGATCTGTAGCAAGCTACAATTTGGATTGCAGTCTTACCTAGTGTTAGTTGCACTTGGAGAATTTCAGACACATTGTGTTGGCCAACTAGCCTGGTGGTGTGAATATCCTTGGTGAATATTGACACTCCTCCACCTTTAGTGTTTCGGTCCTGGTTTGGTGGCCGAAAAGTGTGGTAAGAGTTGTAGCCTGGTATTGCAGGGGTGCTCTCTGGAGCCTTGAACCAGGTCTCAGTTACTGCACAGATATCGATGTTCTCCATTTTAGGAGTGCCTCGAGAGAGTGCATTTTGAGGTTTAGACTTCTAGCATTGAGTAGCATTACCTTCAGATTTTGCATGCTTGTACCTGTTATGGTGGTGGTTTTGTCCTTTGAAGTTTGCCTAAAAAAGGCACTATGGGGTGGCAAGAACCTTAGCCAGTAATCTGAATCCCAGGGGCGACAGGTGCAGACCATCTCTGGCAAAGCATCGTGGTCTGTCAATCATGTCATCCCAGGCAGACAGATACTGGATCCCCTTTGAATGACACCATAAGCTTAGCCAATTGTTGAAGTCAATCATTTTATCCTTATATTGTGGTATCATTCTGGGCGAAGGCAGGATGCTACTCAGAGCTAGGGTCATGCCTGCCTGGGCCACATGATCCGAGAGCTCTTCCATGTCTCTTTTCATGTAGTCCAGGGAGGTACATCTCAAGTCATTCACTCCAACATGGACAATGACAGAGTCATATTTGTACTTGTTGTGGAGTGACTTGAGTGCATGCGTTATGTGGCGGATCCTGGCACCCGACAGGCAGCTGACTGTAACTTTCTCCTTATTCAACCTGGTGAGAGGGACATCAGTGTGCCGGACTATAGAGTCACCTATGACTAAAGTGTTAGGTACATTGTCTTGCCTTAGGGGCTGTTGCTGGGTGGCACACTGGTGTTGTGAACTATGTGACACATTGGTTGTGATTGGTGTTTGTTTGCGTTTCAGCTTCAGAGGTCTTTGTTGTTTGGGCAGGTTACAGTTAAGGGCCTCTGCATATGTGGATTTAGTGTTGCTGTATGTGGGTGTTGGTGGTGCGGGTTTAGAAGGGCTATGTGTTGCTTGAGGTGTAGTGTGGGTGTTAACCTTCTCCTCTTGACTGTTTAGCACAATCTTGGGTGGAGAGAGCTTTGCTTCCATTTTGGCTATATAAGTGCATCTCTCACAGGTTGTAGTGTTGGGTGGTAGGAGGAGAGGGTTGTCTGTGTACATGAGGCAATTGCTGCATTGCCCCAGTATGCCCAGATTCACCAGGTGGACAGGAGAAATCACTGGAAGCTGACCCTTGGAAGCTTCCCCACATTCAGCAGCTAACCAGTGCACCCTGAAAGTGCTGCCAGAGTGCAAATTACATAGAATCATTTGCACTGGCATTTTCAAGGAAACTGTAAGCTCAGGCAGTTGGGAAAAGTACAATTTGAGTAATAAATAATCTTTTTCTGGCTGCCTGAACTTGCAGTTACCATGGAAATGTCTGCGTGAGTGTTTCTAAGGTATACTGATCAATGTCTTTCATTGAGACATTTAGTTAAAGTCAAAAATAATAATTTTGAATGAAGGCTCAAAACTAGGAACAATTTTTAACTATTACTTATTCATTTACAATTTTTACAGAACAGGTTTTGCATCAACATGCATTTTCTGAACAATAAAAGTAAGAAACTTTAATGTCTGGCAATAGTGACTGATTGTAATCCTCTGCATACCTCTCAACTTTTGCTTAAGAAATATGAACAAAGCCAAAAATTATGAGGGTGGGGGATTAAGGGGGGGATAAAGGCCAAAATCAGAAACAGATTTTTAATATTGCTCTTATAAAATTAGAAAGTAGGTAGAATAACAGGTTTTGCACTAGCATTCATTTTCTGAAGGATATAAAGTTTCAGATTCAAATGTTTCAGTAGTTACTGAGTTCACTAAATGAAACATTTGAATCTGAGATTTTATATCCTTCAGTGGTTTCAGACCTCAGTGGTTTGCCACATTTTGTGAACAACAGATTTAAAACATGAAACAAAAATCTAGATGTTCATGTATACGGTATGATGAGAGGAGGGTTCATTTTGTATACGGTATGATGAGAGGAGGGTTCATGATCCTGAGAGATTTGCCAGAAAATCAAATATTGTACAAGGAACAGGGCAAAAATAGGAAACAGAATTAGGCATGGTCTACAAAATTATAAGCAGTTTGTTTGTTTATTGATTGATTGCTGTTTGTTTACTAGGTTAAGTGAGCTGTTCTATTGAACCGTTTCAGACACAGCCCAGGATCTTTAGTAGTCAACACTTTAGAAATATAAAATAAGACACGCGCACATTATTCATACATCTGATACGTATGCTCTACAGGTAAAGTTTAATTTCCATAAGTTGGTGCAAACTTGAGTGTTTTTGCCTTTCAACCACTGAATAACAGGATAGGCTTTTGTTCTACTATCTAATAGTCTGTATAAGGCAGAATTTTCCATAGAGGTACATTTCACTGGAGCTATACTGACTTATAATGCAGTAATCATTTTGCTGTATTTAATTATTTATTCGTTTGTTCTCTTACACCCACATTATGTTATGTATGATCATTATGAGGCTAGTCAGAGATTTCCTGACAAGCTCAGGGAGTAGCCATAAAAACAGTAGATTAATAGATATTCCGAGGCCAACTAATTGTATGACCATTTAGACCTTGCCAGTACCCGCCCCCAGGCAGCATCTCCTTTTTCCAGGAGGACCGTAGTGATACAACCCAGACTAAATTTACCCATCCACTCACTAGTGTATGTTTAAAGTAAGATAGTGAATCGCACTGCTTAACATGTAGGGGAAGTATATTCCAAAGGATTGGGGCATGCTGCCTTATAAGCATGCCTGTCCACTGTGCTTTATTCACCTGTTGAAGATTTAGGTCCCTGGCTCACATATTGGTGAAGATTTAGGCCCCTGGCTCACATATTGGTGAAGATTTAGGTCCCTGGCTCACATATTGGTGACGATTTAGGTCCCTGGCTCACATATTGGTGAAGATTTAGACCCTGGTTCACATATTGGTAAAGATTTAGGTCCCTGGTTCACATATTGGTGAAGATTTAGGCCCTGGTTCACATATTGGTGAAGATTTAGGTCCCTGGTTCACATATTGGTGAAGATTTAGGCCCTGGTTCACATATTGGTGAAGATTTAGGTCCCTGGTTCACATATTGGTGAAGATGTAGGCCCTGGTTCACATATTGGTGAAGATACTGGACTTGTAGGTTAACAAGAGAGATCTCCCCTCAAAAGTCTGTAAGACAATGAAAAGAGTGAGAGAGAGCCCTGCGTCTCTTGGTAGCTGATGGACTTTAGGCTTATTGTTTAGGAGCATTTAGGACCTTTATAATTCTACGATATGTTTAGTGAGATACATCCCAAAGGGGGTGTTGCATTTGATAATTAGCCTGATCAGTGCTGAGTATTATTAGGCACTGCTTGCCTCTTTAGACTGTGATGATATTCCCTTGGCAATTAGGTGGGCTAAATATAAGCAATTCCTGACAACTGTTGTCACATGATGGTCAAAATAAAGGGAGCTATCAGCCTAAGTTTCTAGGTCAGAAACAATATTTTCATTTTGTATACGGTATGATGAGAGGAGGGTTCATGTATACAGTATGATGAGAGGAGGGGTTGTGTATACAGTATAATAAGAGGGGGGTTGTGTATACAGTATGAGAGGAGGGGTTGTGTATACAATATGATGAGGGGAGGGTTCATGTATACAGTATGATGAGAGGAGGGGCTGTGTATACAGTATGATGGGGGGTTGTGTATACATTATTATGTGGGGAGGGTTCATGTATACAGTATGATGAGAGGAGGGGCTGTGTATACAGTATGATGGGGGGGTTGTGTATACATTATTATGTAGGGAGGGGTTGTGCATACAGTATGATGGGGAGGGGTTGTGTAGAAAGTACAATGAGAGGAGGGGTTGTGTATACAGTATAATCAGGGGAGGGGTTGTGAATACCATATGATGAGGGGAGAGGTTGTGTATACATTATGATGGTGGAGGGGTTGTGTATATAGTATGGTTAGGGGATAGGCTGTGTATACAGTATGATGAGGAAGGGGTTGTATATACATTATTATGTAGGGAGGAGTCATGTATACACTACAATGAGGGGAGGGGCTGTGTATACACTACAATGAGGGGAGGGGCTGTGTATACAGTATGATGAGGGGAGGGAATGTATATACAGTGTGATGAGGGGAAGAGTATACAGTTCCATGAGGGGAGGGGCTGTATATACAGTATGCTGAGGGGAGGGGATGTGTATACTGTATGATGATGATGCTGGGAGGGGTTGTGTATACACTACAATGAGGGGAGGGGCTGTGTATACACTACAATGAGGGGAGGGGCTGTGTATACAGTATGATGAGGGGAGGTATTGTATATACAGTGTGATGGGGGAAGAGTTGTGTATACACTATGGTGAGGGGTGGGGTTCTGTATACAATATAATGAAGGGAGGGGCTGTGTATACAGTAGGATGAGGGGAGGCACTGTGTGTACAGTATGACAAGGGGAGGGGTTGTGCTTACAGTATGAGGAGGAGAGGAGTTGTGTATACAGTGTGATTAGGACAGGTGTTGTGTATACAGTGTGATGAGTGGAGGGACTCTGTATACAGTATGATGATGGGAGGGGCTCTGTATACAGCATGATGAGAGGAGGGCTTGTATATATAGTTTGATGAGGGGTGTGACCATGTATATAGTACGATGAGGAGAGGGGCTCTGTATACAGTATGAGGGAAGGGTTGTGTATATAGTATTATGAAGGGAGGAACTGTGTATAAAGTATGATAAGGGGAGGGGTTATTTATGAAGTGTGATGAGCGGAGGAGTTGTGTATCCGGTGTGATGAGGGGAGGGGGTTGTGTATACAGTACTATGGGGGAGGGGCTGTGTAGGTTCATAGGCTCATAGGTGTTTACTAGACTATTGACCACAAGGACCTTTTTAAGCCTAGCCATGCATCCCAAATCTCTGACGAGTTCTGATACCCTTGAGAAGTGGTCCTGGTAGATGAACCATTTACAGGTTACCTGTTTGAATCAGAGACATAGGTGCCAAACCAGGGATGAATTTCTGGTTTCCCATCCAATTGTCCAAGTTGCGCTTGAATTTGATTGGGGAGGAATTCTGCTTCACATGGATGGGGAACCTGTCCATAGGTGGGGTAGTTTCTGGGATACATACCTATCTCTCCAGCAGGTCTTATTTGTATCACAGGCAAGGTTTAAATCTTTAGAAAGGGTAATTCCGATACTGTTTTTTTGTGGATATGCAGGAGGTCCATCAGACTGGGGTCTGACAATGCCCTGCATGCCAGGCATAGATCTCCCCTGAAAACCCTGTAGGAGACAGAATACAGGGATAGGGCTTTGAGGTGGTCTGCATAGGACATATTACTTATGCCCTGTATTCTTTTAATGAGAAACCTCTGTGGATATTCCAGTTGTTGGATATACTTCGTTAGGTACATATCATTGTACTCAATGATAGGTCTCATGAATGCCAAATACAGTGAAACAATGACTTCCTTGGACTTAGATGTTGTACCTTTGTTTATAAGTTGCGCAACATAGAATGATTTCCTCACCACTGTAGACACGTGATGATCAAAGGCTAGATTACAATCTATGTGTGCCCCTAAGTCCCTGACTACTGGGTCAATTCTAAGGGGTGTGTTGTCAATATGATAGTTACCAGGGGTGGATGACTTCCCAAAGGATCCTATTATGCATTTGTTGGCATTTAGTTTTAGTCCATGGCTCTAACACCAGCTGTTTGTCTGTGTCATCCCCTCCTGAAGAACATTTGTGTCAGTGTGCGATTCAATGACAGATCCTAATTTGCAATCATCTGCAAATTCAGTCAGTCAGAAACCACTGACATTGGCCTTGACTTCTGAGAAGTAAATGCCAAAAAGGAGCAGTCCAAGGATTGATCCCTGAGGGACTCTTACTGTGTAGATAGTAAGATGAGGGGGGTGTTATACAGTATGACAAGGGGAGGGGTTGTGTATACAGTATGATTAAGGGAGCAGCTGTGTATGCACTATGATAAGGGGAGGACCTGTGTATACACTATGATGGGGAGGGGTTGTGTATACAGTATGACAAGGGGAGGGGTTGTGTATACAGTATGATGAGGTGAAGAGTCATGTATATGGTGTGGTGAGGGGAGGGGTTGTGTATATAATATGATGAGAGGAAGGATTGTGTATACGGTGTGATGAGGGGTAGGACCATGCATACAGTACGATGAGGGGAGGGGCTCTGTATACAGTATGATGAGGGGAGGGTCTGTCTATACAGTATGATGAGGGGAGGAGTTGTGTATCTAGTGTGATAAGGGGAGGGGCTGTGTATACAGTATGATGAAGGGAGGGGCTGTGTATACAGTATGATGAGTGGAGGGGTTGTGTATACAGTATGATCAGGAGAGGGGTCGTGTATACAGTACAATGAAGGGAGCATTGTGTATACAGTATGAAAAGGGGAGGGGTTGTGTATACAGTATGATGAGGGGTGAAGTTGTGTATCCAGTGTGATGAGGGGGAGGGGCTATGTATTCAGTATGATGAAGGGAGGGGTTATGTATAGAGCATGATGAGTGGAGGGCTTGTGTATACAGTATGATCAGGGGAGGGGCTGGGTATTCAGTATGATGAGGGGAGAGGTTGTGTATACAGTACAATGAAGGGAGCGTTGTGTATACATTATGATGTGGGGATGGGCTGTGTATACAGTATGCTGAGGGGAGGGGTATCTATAAAGTATGATGAGGGGAGGGGTTGTGAATACAGTATGATGAGAGGAGGGGCTGTGTATACAGTATGAGGGGGGGTTGTGTACACAATGCAATGAGAGTAAGGGTTGTGTATATCATACAATGAGGGGAGGGGTTGTATACAGTAGGATAAGGGTAGGGGCTGCGCATACTGTTTAATAAGGTGGTGGACTGTGTATGACAAGGGGAGGGGTTGTGTATACAGTATGATGAGGGGTGAAGTTGTGTATCCAGTGTGATGATGGGAGGGGCTATGTATTCAGTATGATGAAGGGAGGGGTTATGTATAGAGCATGATGAGTGGAGGACTTGTGTATACAGTATGATCAGGGGAGGAGCTGGGTATACAGTACGATGAGGGGAGAGGTTGTGTATACAGTACAATGAAGGGAGCGTTGTGTATACATTATGATGTGGGGATGGGCTGTGTATACAGTATGCTGAGGGGTATCTATAAAGTATGATGAGGGGAGGGCTTGTGTATACAGTATGATGAGAGGAGGGGCTGTGTATACAGTATGAGGGGGGTTGTGTACACAATGCAATGAGAGTAAGGGTTGTGTATATCAAACAATGAGGGGAGGGGTTGTATACGGTATGATGAGGGGAGGGGTTGTGTATACAGTAGGATAAGGGGAGGGGCTGTGCATACTGTTTAATAAGGTGATGGGCTGTGTATAAAGTATGATGATGGGAGGGTTTGTCTAAATAGTACGATGAGGGATGGGTTTTGTATACAGTTTGGTGTGGGGGGTTGTGTATAGAGTAGGATGAGAGGGGGGTTGTGTATAGAGTAGGATGAGGGGAGGGGCTGTGCATACACAGTAGGATGAGGGGAGGGGTTGTGTGCACAGTTTGATGGGGGGTTGTGTATACAGTACAATGAAGGGAGGTGTTGTGCATACAGTATGATGAGGGGAGGGGCTGTGTATACAGTACGATGAGGGGAGGGGCTGTTTGTACAGTATGATGAGAGGAGGGGCTGCCTATACAGTATGGTGAGTGGAGGGGTTGTGTATACAGTACAATGAGGGGTGGGGGTTGTGTGCACAGTTTGATGAGGGGAGGGGTTGTGTATACAGTACAATGAAAGGAGGTGTTGTACATACAGTATGATGAGGGGAGGGGCTGTGTATACAGTTCGATGAGGGGAGGGGCTGTGCATACTGTTTAATAAGGTGATGGGCTGTGTATACAGTATGATGAGGGGAGGGGCTGTCTATACAGTATGGTGAGTGGAGGGGTTGTGTATACAGTACGATGAGGGGAGGGTTGTATATACAGTCTGATGAGGGGAGGGTTGTGTATACAGTTTGATGTCGGGGGTTATGTATAGAGTATGATGAGGGGAGGGGCTGTGCATACACAGTAGGATGAGGGGAGGAGTTGTGTGCACAGTTTGATGAGGGGAGGGGTTGTGTATACAGTACAATGAAGGGAGGTGTTGTGCATACAGTATGATGAGGGGAGGGGCTGTGTATACAGTACAATGATGGAAGGAATTGTGTATACAGTACAATGAGGAATGGGGTTGTGTCCACAGTACGATGAGGGGAGGGATTGTGTATACAGTATGATGAGGGTAGGGGTTGTTTATACAAAATGATGAGAGGAGGGTCTATGTATACAGTACGATGAGGGGTGGGGTTGTGTACCAAAAGTGACACTACACAATTTAGTATTTAGTTTGAGCTCACTTTTAGTACACCAGTGGGTTACTTGGGAGAGCTCATTCAGGGGAGTTTGGGTATCATAGGGTGACTTAATAATAACCTCCAGTTTGCAGTTATCTGCAGACTTGAAATGCTAGAAGTCTTGGCTCTCCACTTGGAGATTTATTTATTTAACATTTGTTGATCAGGAAAGTCCGATTAAGTTCCACAGAGCCTGGTTTCAGTGGAAGCCCGGAGAGAAATGCTCCAGATGCATGTCTTTGGAATGTGGGAGGAAACTGGAGTACCCGGAGGAAACCCACGCGAATACAGGGAGAACATGCAAACTCCACACAGAAGGCACCCCAGCCGAGAATCGAACCGGAGAACCTCTTGCTGTGAGGCGACAACATTAACTGCTTCGCCCAGTGATCTGAGAAGAAAATACAAAAACAAGGGATTCCAGTACTGAACCCTGAGAAACACTACTGGTCACTTTCAGACTTATCAGTGAGGCATCTGCAAATTAGACTGTGTGGTCGCTGTCTTTCAGCCAGTTTGTTATTCCACTTACCACCTGTGGGTTAATCTTTAAAGCAATTATTGTTTGTATGATGCAGGCATGGGGAATGGTGCTGAATATATATACCATCAACAGCCTCTGTAACTCTTAGGAAGTTTGCCAGATTAACTAGACAGGATCTACCTTTCACAAAGCAAAACTGTTAGGAGTCAAGTCAAACAGGAGTCTTGATATCACAGTTTATGAGGTTTGTTATGATGCACCCTGTGGTTTTGCTGTTAGGACTTTTACTACCCATGTCAGTTGTAAGGCCATGCTTATCAAGCGGCATCACCGCTGTAGTGTAATTCTCATCAGAGACAAACCCAACAGCTACACTTAAGTAAAACAGGCTGAGTATTGTCTGTATAGGCATATTTAGCACTATTATGCAACTAGGTATATGATACATGGTAGCAAATACAGGCATAATCAAAAGGATTGTTGTGTACAAGAAATCTGACAGAGCCAAGCATCTTGCATACTTTTTTTTGGTGTTACACTGTTATGAAATGTTTTATGGAGAGTGACAGATCTTGTTGATAAGCTGTGTGATGTACCTTCTCTCTTCACTACCATATTTCACCTCCTTTTTCTCAGTTCTGTCTATGTTTCTCTGTTATTTCTGCTAATAAGTGAGTATCCTTGTATTTACTTACTTAACCGGACCAGTTGTACAGTCTCTTTTTAAGACCATCACACCTATCTATGTAATCCCTTCAAGGTACAACTATGTCTCCTATAAAAATCTACATTCTGTCACATTTTGCTAACCTTCCTATGTAAATATATATCTGCAGATATGATTATTAATCATCTTCGTAAAATGTATGTATGTTACATATACTTATACATGCATGTTTATCTTCCATGTAAAAATGTATGTTTTCTTTTTTACTTTTTTGTCTTTTTTTGTATATTGACTTTTCTTCTCTGTTTTTGTTTCTGTGGTTATTTATGTAAAAGCTATGTTTCTTTCCCATTTCTTTGTACTGGAGCTTTTTTTCCCCGGGTCACCGCTGAAAATGAGTTTCTTACCCAGTCAGACTTTACCAGTAACCAAATGTCAAATAAATAAATAAATCTACTTAAATGGGCCAGTCCCTGCCATTATGGAATATTTTATCCTTGCCCTTAGTATAACACTCACTTCTCGATCACCCCATCCCAGCTGTGAACTCTTTGCTTGCTCTATCTCTCGTTCTTCCAGACTTCGTCACTAGGTGGCGCCCTATTCACTAGATACCCTTATACTCCTTTTTTCCCACTAGAGTCCATGCCTTTCCTGCTATCCTACTTGTCCTAACCCTTTTCTAGTTTCTGCATTATATCCATCTCTACTACCTCACTCAGCTATCTAACGACTATTCTGTCTCTCCCAATCTTCCTATATTTTTTTCCTTTTACTTTATCTCACAGTACACCATTACTTGCACTGAGCATAGTGCCTTTTTCACATCTCACTGATTGTTTTCTGTGCCTTGGTCCCCTCTCTAGCTCTTCCCGCTCTGTTCGCCCTACGGGCTCACTCCGCTCCCCTACCCTACCCCCAATTCCCACTCACCCCCCAGTTACCTTAAACTTATACTTCCTCAGCCACACCCCCAATTTACTCACAACCTATCACAACTCCAGCCTCATTCACACCTACAAACTCTCAACTCCCTTCTTACTAGAACACCCAATTCCATACCATCAAAGCACTACTAATTTCAAACCTTGCTTAGCTCTCCAAACTAAACATGCCCCTGACTATTAAACCACTTTTCTTACTCCTACTACTACACACTTACTTAGCAGATCCCCTACCTTACATAAACACACAAGCTCTGTCCTTCCTCTAGCCAAACAAACCTATATTAACCTCCTGGCATCTTACCCCTACCTTCCCCCTCACTACCACAGGATACTCCTCAACAAGTACCACACTACTAGAAAGTTCTACCTAATACCCTTCAAACAATCAAAATTACTATCACTCCCTCTATCACTCTTATTGTCACATGGAGACATTCACCTCAACCCTGGCCCACACAATTCACTCCTCCACACCCTCTCAAACCAAGCCACAAACAACGTGTACCCTCCTTTCTCTTCTAACTCCCTGTCAATAGCACACCTAAATATTCGTAGCATCAACAATAAAATTACACAACTCCATGCTTTAATTGACTTCTACTCATTTGATATCCTCTGTCTTACTGAGACCTGGCTTAAACCAGGTACCAAAGACAATGAAATTATTCCACCTGGCTATAGCATTTTAAGGAAAGATCATCTGAACAAAAAGGGTGGGGGAGTTGCCTTACTTTATAAATCTGAACTCCAAGTGACCTCAATTGACTCCCAGCCTCCATCCCTTGCCAATGCTGAAATACGCTGTAGCAAATTCCAAGTAAATAAAACCAAAGCCTTATACATAATATGTTCCTATATCCCTCCTGGTAACAACCTAAATACACTTGGAAACATACTTAGCTGGCTCTCATATCACTTCCCCCAAGAAACTATCATCTTAGGAGACTTTAATGTCAATTGGAACTCCTGTATATCCCCAAAATCACCCATCACCTCCACCCATCACCTCAACCTCTTTAGTTTTCAACAAACCATAAACTCCCCAACTAGGGTTCACAAATCTACCAATAAACAAGCCATCCTGGACTGGATATTGGTCAACAATAATCCCCTCTCATATAATACGGGAATACTCCCAGATAATATCAGCGACCATCTTCTTACCTACATCACAAAACAAAAAAACAACAATCTCAAGCAAACTATCTTTCGTACTATACGTAACAAAAAAAACTTCAACCTTCCGTCTTTCCTTAATGAACTTCATGTATGTAACTGGTCAGCTCTAAAACACCTTCCACTTGATGAAGCAGTTACCCATTTTAATAATACATTCCTCCAAATTCTTGAACCTCATGCCCCCTCACGCTTAATTAGAACAGGATCCAAAACTGCCCCTTGGCTTTCTAAAGAAACCAAGAAAACAATGCTATTAAGGAATAAACTATGGGCAAAATGGAGATCCACTAAAAACCCAACTGACCATCAAAACTTCAAACACCTCAGAAATACTACAAAAAAACTCACCCATCTTGATAAAAACAATTATTACCTTCAATATCGACAAAATCATTACCATAACCCCAACAAATTCTGGTCAGGAATCAATAAACTGCTCCACCCAGGGAATACCAAAACACCTACTCCAGCTACCTTAGCTCAGTTCCCCACCAATACTATAGCCAATACATTCAACAACTTCTTCTAAGAAACAGTCACAACTCTAGCAAAGACCATGACTCCCCCCCTTCAAAAACCCTCTCCGAAAAATTACACCCCCACTTTAAAATTTAATACAGTCTCCACAACCCATATACGTAAGTTACTCTCAAAACTTAAACCATGCACTCCCTCAGCCGACAAACTACCAGCTAAATATCTACAACTAGCAGCAGCAGAAGTAGCATACCCAGTCTCTATCTTAATTAACAGAACCATAACCGAATCTACAATTCCTTCCGTCTGGAAAGTCTCCCATATCATTCCCCTGCATAAAGGAGGTACCTCAAATGAACTTTCTAATTTCCGTCCTATAGCCTTACTATCACCTCTATCTAAAATTATGGAACGCTGTATACACCAACAACTTTTACACCATCTTTTACAAAATACTCTACTTGCTGACTCCCAACATGGTTTCTGACCTTTCCATAGCACCTCCACTGCACTTCTCTCCTTCACAGATACCATCAACAAAAATCACAATAACAACCTATTTTCCTCTTCTTTATTTCTTGACCTCTCTAAAGCCTTCGATATGGTTAACCATCAACTTTTACTTGACACTCTGACATCATTCTCACTTGACTCTTCTGCTCTTCATTGGTTCAACTCTTATTTGAAAGATAGGAAACAAGCTATCCTTTGGGACAGTCATCTATCCTCTCAGCTCCCAATCACTATTGGTGTCCCTCAAGGATCCATCTTAGGTCCCCTCCTCTTCTCCATATTCATAAACAACTTGTCTACTTCACTCCCAACATCCACTTGTATTCAGTATGCAGATGATTCAACTATCATCTGTTCTGCTGCATCTCCAGCTGTACTTCATTCTTCAACCCAAAAAATCTTTTCAGCAGCTGAAAAATGGTTCCAAAATATCTGTCTCCTCCTCAACCCCAAAAAAAACAAATTATTACTCTTCTCCCCAACCCCTAAGTCTGTCCCTCTTTCCTTTCCTATTGTATCTAACAATGGCACTATCATATCACCTGATTCTTCTACTAAACTTCTAGGCTTTACAATTGATAATCAACTTCACTTTGATTACCACATTGACCTAACCATCAAAACAGTTAATAAAAAGATAGGTGCCCTCTATAGACTCAAGCCCTTTCTTACTCCTACCACCAGGGTGTCCCTTGCCCAAACACATCTCATCTCTACGTTATTGTATGCCTCTCCATCTCTTATAAACCTGTCAAAATCTAACCTTCATAAACTTGCCACAGCCTATCATAGCATTGCCAGGTTTGCCTCAGGCTCCCCATTCCATACCCATCATTGTGTTCATCTCAAAAAGCTCGGTTGGCTAGAGCTACAAAATGTTATTCTCCTACATCAACTAGTTATTACCTTTAAAATACTCCATTACTCTACCAATACACCCATACTTAATAACCTTATTGCCCCTTACAAGAATCTTAGTTCATTTAGATCAGCTAAGAAACTACTAGTTGCGACTCTCAAATCTCACAATAAAGCTGGTGACTCCTTGTTCACAAATGTTGTTGGCTCACACTGGAATAAACTTCCCATAGAACTGACCACCCTAGGATTAGCACAACTTTTCAAGAAACGACTAAGGAACTATTTCAAATCTCCCTGGCTTTGTCCTTGCTCTAATCCTGACTGACTCAGCATCTTACTCTCCGTACAGCTCGTTACTCCACTCCTCTACTTGTCACTATCACTAGCGCTATCCCCCCTCTGTAGCTCTCCTTGAATTTCACTTCCATTTTTAGTTTTCATTAACACCTTCTGCTCTTTCTACTTGACATATTACTACGACCAGTCATATATCCTTTCTATTTAAACCTATATCCTGCTACATATGGAACTACTCTGTTTCTTAAAAATAGTACCCTGGCACTAAAAGTGTTATCATTATTGTAAATACTGTATATATGACTATTAGACTTAGGGGTGAGTCACTATTTTCTCTCCTTCAACATTAATATGATTGCGTGGTTAAGATTATAGAACTAGGAATCCTCACTGTTTTATTATATTCTGTTGTATTTGCTTCTATACTATTACTAAGCTAGTTTAGCTGTCTTACATGCCTATAATATTGTATCCTACTGTGCTTTTTTTTTTGATGTACCTTGTTATGTTATGTTTGTACGAGTACATAATGGAGCTTTTCTCCTCGGGCCTCTGCTGAAAATGGACATATATCCAGCCAGACTAGCCCGGTCAACAAATGTAAAATAAAATAAAATAAACATAAATAAAATCTCTGGCTTTTGGTGAAATGAATCCCTTGGAAAAGGACTGCATGTGCCCCATTCTGTCCACTGTCCCCCCATGTGACCTCTATTTCCCCTTCATCCTGGTCTTGCCACACCATTTAGATTAAAGATTTAAGCTGAGAGTCTGGAGGCTGCTTAGGCATTAGAAGCCATGAGATTCTAGATGCTGTGAGGCAGATTTTATAGTTTTATCCCCCCAGTGTTTTGTCACAATTATGGCATGGAAAAACTCATGACTAACTAAAGAAATTCAGTCTTACTTTCTAGGAAGAAATAATAAGTTGTGCCCAAGGTTTAAGGATCAAAGTTGACAAAAAAGTAGTTTCCAGTAAACTGAGAAGATAAATGCTTTCAAAGATACATGAATCATGTCTTAGAATAGTGTCTGCCTCCCTGTCAAAAGAAAAAAAAGTAACTGTAGTCATCTTTTGTGTATCCCTCGATGTTAGATCAGGAAGACAGTGAATGAATAAATGGCCTCAGTCATGTATTTCAAGTTACTGCTGTGATACATCATACTGCCTGCCTCTTCACCCGCATCCCTAAAAGACATCTACCACCTATGTATTCATCTAACAACCAGAATACAGTACAATAGCCTGTTCACCACAGATGTATATTCACAATACCTTACACTTACCTCCTAAAGTTAGCCATCTAAATGTATACTTCTGATTTGTGATTGTGAGAAAAGAGAAAAAATATCAGTCATGTTTCAGCTACTTGCTCCTAGACAGTAGACTGCACCTACACACACCTTTATATCCCACACTGGCCACACTGTTACAACCCTGCAAAAGCCAGAGTGACCTTTTGTGCATACCTCTGAGGTTTAATTGTCTGGAAAATTCAAGAAATAATGGGTTCATAGTAATGACCACATTTTTCACACTTTCCCCGGTCCCAAAAAGTTATAGTGGCCTTCTGTGCATAACTCTGAGGTTTAATTGTAAGGAAAATTCAAGACATAATGGGTTCATAGTAATGACTAATTTCCCCACTTTCTCCAGTCCCAAAAAAGTTATAGTGACCTTGTGTGCACACCTCTGAGGTTTGATTGAGAGAAGAATTTAAGAAATATTAATCTCACTGTTCCCAGCCCACCACCACAAACACAACTATAGCAGCCTTCTTTGCTCACATCTGAGAAGGGCCAGTGGTACAACAGGTGAGTCCAGGGCAGAACCCTCAATAAGCCTGTGTCAAACTCCACTTCTCCAGCCCAAGTTGTGGATCTAGATGTTCTGTGGTGCATTTTATCTCTTATTTTGGAAAGATAATGACTTGCAGTGTACGAATCACTGTGATTATGCTCTGAATTTGATGGGAGAGCATGCTTGTTAACACCATTCTGACACTGGAAAGGTTCTTAACAAGATTTTATTAAGTACCTCTTACTACTGTTAAGCTGTGGTCACACACTAGAGTATGAATAGTAAGTAATCTGAAGTCACTACAAAATAGCAGTGGGAAGCTGTTAAACGCATCATTTTCTAAAGACTGACTGAAGCGTTTAACAGTTTGAATGATGTGTAACAGCTTCCCACCCCTCTTCCACGGTGGCTGTTCTTTGCGTGGCAACAGTAAGTGTGGTACAGCAATACAGCACTTTTTTTTTCTCTAAGGTTTGAATTTATGGCTACTGGATCAAACACATGCAGGTACAACTTTAGCTGCATTTGTATTTTTTGTGAAATTTCTGTGGTCATTCCAAATGTAATTCATATTTACACTATATACATTTGTGTCATGGGTATGCTTCTGGTATGGTAGGCATGTGCATCTACTTCTTTTATGGCTGCAGACAGTTAAAAAAACTGCCCTATTAGATTACTAAGTGCCCCTTTTGCCTTCCATCCCCTCAGCCAGCTTCTGGCACCCCTGTATAAAACAAGGGTCATTAAAAGAAGATGTCTAGATGCCCCCTCCGAGAGCAAGTGGATGAGACCTGTTATAGGGAAATCATTTCACTGACAATTAGTAGCTGAATTTGATGGAAAAGTTTAACTGTGAAAAAATAAGCTTTCCGTCTATAATTGCTCCAGATTAGAGTTTTGTCTTTTCTTTTGGATATAGTGAACTTAGAGTTGATTATATCAGTTACAAGTGGAGAGCATGCAGTCATGTAGTTTCCAAGGTGGAGATGGTATCTTTACATTTTAAATTTTATTCAAGACTTACATAAATTTTTGTCTATTGATATGTTCTGTTGCATTTTGTAAAACCATGCTTATGTTTTACTATGTGTTCTGTTTATATTTATTCTGCTAAAATGCTTAAATTATTGTATTTTTTCTTATCTCTTTTTTTTGTACCTTTTATATATGTTTTTATATCTGGTGCTTTTCTCCCTAGGTCTTTTCTGAAAAGAGGAAGTTATACCCAGACAAACAATCCTAGTAAAAAATGTTAATAATTAATAAATAAAATATATTTTGCCTCTACAAAAAATGTTATACTGTACATGAGTAAATTAAACAAATACAAAAATAAATAAATAAAAACTTGCCCATAGTTTTAATAACAAGCATTTAGATTAAAGGAACTCCTAAAAGGCTTAAGTCTGTTACCCCATGTTGAAGCTTATCTGTGCCTGTGAATTCCTACCTGTTCACTTTAAATGTGTGAAGGGAATAGTTCAGTTTTAGGGTAGGAGATATTTGTTCGAATGGTGAGAAATGTGCTGTGGCAATAGTTTTCATATTTGCTACAGATGTTGCCTGTCTTTGTAGAGCTATTGTATTCCCATTAGTATGTTGAGGATAGAGAGTCTGGGAGAGGAGAGGATCTGGGAAAACAAGACATGCCTTCATCCTCTCAAGAGGTGCTCTTGAATAGAGAGGAGGGGCAGCTTATAAAACCCCAGTACTGAATATTGTCAAGCCCATATATAGCTTTAATTAGGAACATTTGAACCCGCTCAAGCTGAGCATACATACTGCTTGGTCAGGAGATTGCAGAAGGGCTATTATACACCATGATTAGCTGAACAAGTAAGATGCAAATAATTTCTGAAACTTAAAGAATCTATCATATGAAATGGGATGCTATTTTAAATAAAAAGTTTCAATCTTTATCTGCTTTTACTTATTCTAGTAATTAAATATTATTATTAGTAGTAGTGTTTCTTGTATTAAATAGATATTATTCTAGTTATTGTGTACCATGTGAGTAATGTTTTGAAAAATGGGAACACGCATCCTGCAACCACATATATGGTATGCTGCCCCCCCCCAAGAAGTGATACTGTTATCAGAAACCTGGACAAATTAGCAGCAATGAGCTTTACTTTGGTCATCATGCATAGGTTCATAGGTAGGTACTAGGCTATCAGCCCAAGGGCCTGCGTAACCCTAGCCAACAAGCTTCCCTGGCTTATGCCACCCAAGAAAGTTATTTTCCTGTGCCACTGTCCAGCAGAGACACAGAAGTGATCCCCGGGTGTATTTCCTATTTCCCATCCACTCATCAAGATTTTTCTTGAAGAGTGCTAATGAAGAACTTTGCTTGACGTAGATGGGTAGCTTGTTTCAGAGTATGGGAAGTCTCTGGGACAGGAATCTATCCCTCCAGCATGTCCTGTTTATTGTGGTGACAAGGTTTAGGTCCCTAGAGCATGTAGCTCGGAGGGATTGGGATTTATTTAGGTGTAGCATGTCCAACAGCTCTGGGTTTGACATAGCTTTATATGTTAGGCAGAGATCACCTTGGAGTAGGAAATATGCTATGGAGTAAAGCTGGAGTTTTCTGAGACAGTCAGTGTAAGGCATTTGTTTGAGGCCAGTAATCCTCTTTGTGAGGTAGCTCTGTGGCCTTTCCAGCTGCTGCAGATGTCTTGTGAGGTACATTTCAAAAGGGGCATTGTACTCTATAATGGGTCTAATGAGTGTCGAGTAGAGAGGAACAATGACCTCTTTTTTCCTGGATAAGAACCCTTTTATGATGAGGTGTGCCATGTAGCAGGACCTTCTGACTACTGTGGCGATATGACTATCAAAGGAGAGGCTACTGTCCACCTGGGTCCCAAGGTCTCTTATCACACATTTGGTGTTAAGTAGATTGCTGCCTATGTGGTGGTTCATGGGTACAGAGTTTTTATCAAAGGGGATGACACTGCACTTTTTGGCATTGAGCTTGAGGCCATGGCTCTGACACCAGGCATCTGTCTCAGTGAGGCCCTTCTGTAGGATGTCCACATAATTTGGGGACTTGACTATGGCTCCTAGTTTGCAGTCACCTGCGAACTTCATTAGCCAGTGTCCTTCTGTGTTAGCTTGTACTTCAGAGATGTAGATACCAAACAGGAGAGGTCCCAGGACGGAACCCTGTGGTACTCCACTTGTCACTGCTTTGAGGTCAAATTTGGAGTCTGCAACATTTACAGTGTGGGTTCTGTCAGTGAGCCATTTGGCAACCCATCTTGTGTTGTAGGGATTTATACCTAGTTTAGTGAGTATAGCTATAATTCCAGAATGGAGGATGGTGCTGAAAGCCTTGGCAAGGTCAAGATAGGCTGTGTGAACCACCTTACCCTCATCTACAGCTTTGGTGACTGCCTCAAAGAAGTTGATCAGGTTAATGAGGCATGATCTGCCTTTCACAAACCCGAACTGGGTGGGATCCAGAGTTTGGAGGTTACCAATGTCTTTGTTAATGAGTTCCATGATGATATGTTCCATGGCCTTGCAGACCTGGCTCGTCAGGCTAATAGGTTGATAGTTCCTGGGATCAGTGGTGGCTCCCCATTTGTGGTGTGGGATAACTGTTGTTGTGTGCTATTCAGTGGGCACAAAGCCTGATGCAAGGCTATTATTGAACATGGTGCTTAAGTGGGGAGCGAGTTTGTTCCAAAGTTCATGTAAAACGCAGCCTGGGATGTTGTCCAGTCCCATGGATGCTGTGTTTTTGGCTTTAGAGAGTGCAGCTTTTACCTGTGCAATTGTGATTACAGGGACTCTGCATTCTTCCTGTATAGATATGGACCCTTTAGGGGGAGAGGGTGGAGTAAAGTTAGCACTGAACCTATCTGCCAGGATGTTGGCAATATCAGTTGGCTCTGTAATTTTCATGCCGTTGTGCTGTAACTCAGAGCAGATCTGGGTGTTGCCATCGAGATTCCTGACATAGCTATAGAATGCTTTTTGTGGTTGTTTTTAGAATTAGTGGTGATTTTGTTTTCATAGCTAGCTTTGGAGGATCTTATAAGGGATCTCAGCTTCTTACTAAGACTGACCAGGGAGTTCCTCCACTTAAGGGATTTTACTCTCTTTTGCAACAGTTTCTTCCTTCTGTTGTAGAGTTTGTTTATGGCAGAGGACCACCAAATTGGCTTCCTTTTTTTGGAGGATAGAGCCTTGGTTCTGTTTGGGATAGCACGATCCATGCATTCGTGTAAGTGGTTATAGAGTGCATTTGTGTAGGATTCAGAAGTCGTAACTGTGTTGTCCATCTGCATGGGTGTGATGAAGTTCACCACTTCTGTCTTAAGAAGAATGAAGTTGGATTTGGAGAAATTTTTTACTGTGGTTTCCTTAATGGAGGGTGGGGGCGGGATGTGGATATCAAGGGTGATTAGCTTATGGTTGGATCGGACCAACGAGTAGTTGACTTCAGGTGTGGAACACCTATCACTCATGTTGGTAATGACTATTTCTAGGATATTGTTGCCCCTGGTGGGGGTGTGGATAAGTTGATCCAGGGCACTGGAGTTTATGAATTCCAGAAAGCGTTGAGTTAAGGAGTTGGTACGAGTAGTTTTCCCAGTTAATGGTGGGGTTGTTGATGCCGCCCATTATTAGGGTGTTTGGTTGAACCCTAATATTTTCCAGTACATCAAGAAAAGATGAGTGGGAATCCTGGGGCATGGTGGGGGATCTGTAGAAAGCTACAATCTGGATTGCAGTTTTGCCCAGAGTTAGTTGCACTTGGATAACCTTGGATGCATTATGGTGAGGAACTAGCCTGGAGGTATGGATTTCCTTAATGAATATGGACACACCTCTGCCTTTGGTGTTTCGGTCCCGGTTGCATGGCTGAAAAGTGTGGGATGAGTTATAGCCTGATAGTGCAGGGGGGCTCTCTAGAGCCTTGAACTAGGTCTTAGTCACTGCACAGATATTGATGTTCTCCATTTTAAGGAGTGCCTCGAGTGAGTGCATTTTGAGATTTAGACTTCTAGCACTGAGTAGAATTACCCTCAGTTTTTGCTTGCCTGTTCCTGCTACGGTGGTGAATTTGTCATTTGAACCTTGGCTAAAAAAGGCACTATAGGGACAGCAAGAGCCTTAGCCAGTATCTGGAATCCCAGGGGAGACAGGTACAGCCCATCTGTGGCAAAGCATCGTGGACTGTCGACCATGTCATCCCAAGCAGACAGATACTGGATCCCCTTAGAATGACACCAGAAGCTTAGCCAATTGTTGAAGTCAATCATTTTATCCTTGTACTGCGGTATCATTCTGGGTGATGGCAGAATGCTACTCAGGGCTAGGGTCATACCTGCCTGGTCTACAAGATCGGAGAGCTCTTCCATGTCTCTTTTCATGTAGTCCAGAGAGGTACGTCTCAGGTCATTCACACCAACATGGACAATGATGGAGTCATATTTGTACTTGTGGTGGAGTGACCTGAGTGTGTGGGTTTTGTGGCGGATCCTGGCACCTGACAGGCAGCTGACAGTAACCTTTTCCTTGTTTAGCCTGGTGAGTGGGACATCAGTGTGCCTGACTATAGAGTCACCTATGACTAGTGTGTTGGGTACGTTGTTTTGCCTTATTGGCTGTGGTTGAGTGGCACACTAAGTCTGTGGGCTATGTGTTATTTGTGTTGTGTTGGGGGATGGAGGTTGCTTGCGTTTCTGCTTTGGAGGTCTCTGTTGCTTAGACAGATTATTATTGAGAGCCTCCGCAAATGTTTTTGTGTTACTATGTGTGGATTTTGGTGGTGTTGATTTAGTGAGAGTATGTGATGAGTGTTGTGTGGTGCAAATGTTTACCTTCTCCTCATAACTGTCAAGTTCAGTCTTGGTTGGAGAGAGCTTTACCTCCAGTTTGGCTAGATAAGTGCATCTCACGCAGGTTGTAGTGTTGGGTGGTAGGAGGAAAGGGTTGTCTGTGCATCCAAAGTTGTTAAATGTTCTTCTGGCTAGCCTGGCTAATTAGTAAGTGTATTGCTTCCTAATTCAAGGATTTAATGGTACCTCTCTGCTCATCCCTTATTAGGAGCATCATTGAATACAATGCGCCCTTCAGCATGTACCTGACCAGAGTCTTGATTCAACTCAAACAAGTCCGACATTTCCATAATAACAACAAGATAAAGGACCTGTGCTCCATTACCATGTTGAATGCTTTGAAACCCTCCACCTCTACTCTGTCACATATAGACTCATTAAGAGCGAGCTTACTGCACCATATAGAGCCCCACGTGACCCTGTCGAGTGCAGTCTCCACGACAGTCACAAACTTGGTTGGGAGGGTGGCCTAATGGCTAAGGTGTTCACCTTACAGACACAAGGTGCAGGGTTTGAGTCTCACAAGGGAAAATTGGCTAGGCTTAAAATGGCTTGCAAGGGCAGTTAGCTTAGTACAATCCTATGAACCTATGAACCATAAATGTAGTCATCACACTGGAATAAACAGAACCTTCTAGTGTGATTGATATTTCATGCAAAGAATTCCAGTCCCTATATAATGTAGTCCCATTGCACATAAATATATAGCTCCCTCATCCTCTTCAAGCACAACATGGATGAACAGTTGGGTACTCCGGGATAACTACATCCTTAGTCCCCCCTCCAAAGTTTATTAAGGAAAGCAGAAGTATTCAGCAGGCATTGTTGTGGCCTACAAATGATCAAAATGACAAATAGCCTTAAACCTGTGGGCCTGAGTGCAGAAGAAAGATGACCTCACTACAGTAGCTACTAACCCTCGTGAGAATCACATATGTCAGACTGAAGGCCTTTATTACCACTGTGTCAAACTATTGGTCAAAGGTGAGAGCCCTGTCCATGACTGTATCCAGGACCTTAATAACAAACCCAGCCTGAACTGTTATATTCTTATTACTTCAATCAGCTGAAACTACTTGCTTTCCAAATGTTACTAAACTCCATTTGTTAATACTGAGGTCAGGCCAATAGTTTTACACCATGAATAGGCTGCATCCAACCCTTGCTGAAGACCTGTTGTATATGGAGGGGAGAATCAGTGTTTTCTGGTTTGCAGTCATTAGCAAACTTGGTGAACCAGGTTGTATTATCAGGCTGCACATCTGAAAAGATTATACCACAAAGAAGTGAACCAAGAATCAAGCCCTGCAACATCCTGCTGACAACTTCAGCCGGTGATGAAAGATGATCTTCACCATTTGGCATTTAGGTTTTTCTGGACCTGTAAATCTGGTCGACTATGTATGCATAATCATGAATGGAATAAATGTGTTTGTAGTCCCTTAATGGAAGACAGTGTGAAAGGCCTTTGCATGATTAAGGTAGGTGGTATGTAAAGCTACCCTGCCATCTTGGGCTACTGTACCTTCCTGAAAACAGGCAATCAAATTTAGTAAACATGACCTTTTCTTAGCACATTCACACTGGATTATATATTTAAGCAGGTTCCCTGTGAGCCTCAGACAAAGTTTCATGGTGATCCTCTCCATGATTTTGCACTACTTGATACTGGTGAGACTCATAGGTCTAGTTATCAGGGTCAGCTACAGATTCTTTCTAATGGAGAGGGACCACTGTGGTCAGAGATACAGATTCTTTCTAGTAGAGAGGGACCACTAGGTCAGAGCTACAGATTCTTTCTAATGGAGAGGGACCACTGTGGTCAGAGCTACAGATCCTTTCTAGTGGAGAGGACCACTGTGGTCAGAGCTACAGATCCTTTCTAGTGGAGAGGACCACTGTGGTCAGAGCTACAGATCCTTTCTAGTGGAGAGGGACCACTGTGGTCAGAGCTACAGATCCTTTCTAGTGGAGAGCTACAGATCCTTTCTAGTGGAGAGGGACCACTGTGCTCAGAGCTACAGATCCTTTCTAGTGGAGAGCTACAGATCCTTTCTAGTGGAGAGGGACCACTGTGGTCAGAGCTACAGATTCTTTCTAGTAGAGAGGGACTACTAGGTCAGAGCTACAGATCTTTTCTAATGGAGAGGGACCACTGTAGTCAGAGCTACAGATCCTTTCTAGTAGAGAGGGACCACTAGGTCAGAGCTACAGATCCTTTCTAATGGAGAGGGACCACTGTGGTCAGAGCTACAGATCCTTTCTAATGGAGAGGGACCACTGTGGTCAGAGCTACAGATCCTTTCTAGTGGAGAGGGACCACTGTGGTCAGAGCTACAGATCCTTTCTAGTGGAGAGCTACAGATCCTTTCTAATGGAGAGGGACCACTAGGTCAGAGCTACAAATCCTTTCTAATGGAGAGGGACCACTGTGGTCAGAGCTACAGATCCTTTCTAGTGGAGAGGGACCACTAGGTCAGAGCTACAGATCCTTTCTAATGGAGAGAGACCACTGTGGTCAGAGCTACAGATCCTTTCTAGTGGAGAGGGACCACTGTGGTCAGAGCTACAAATCCTTTCTAGTGGAGAGCTACAGATCCTTTCTAATGGAGAGGGACCACTAGGTCAGAGCTACAGATCCTTTCTAATGGAGAGGGACCACTGTGGTCAGAGCTACAGATCCTTTCTAGTGGAGAGGGACCACTGTGGTCAGAGCTACAGATCCTTTCTAGTGGAGAGGGACCACTGTGGCCAGAGCTACAGATCCTTTCTAGTGGAGAGGGACCACTGTGGTCAGAGCTACAGATTCTTTCTAATGGAGAGGGACCACTGTGGTCAGAGCTACAGATCCATTCTAGTGGAGAGGGACCACTAGGTCAGAGCTACAGATCCTTTCTAGTGGAGAGGGACCACTGTGCTCAGAGCTACAGATCCTTTCTAGTGGAGAGCTACAGATCCTTTCTAGTGGAGAGGGACCACTGTGGTTGGCTTTTGTAATTCATTGGGCAAGACCTGTATAGAAGCTTTAGCTTAGTAAGATGTGAAGAAATTGTATCAGATTACATTTTATACTTCTGAAGCTACTGGGGTCCATAGAGCTAGTGTTGTTTTTGTTGTTTAAGGAAGCTTTGATATGCTGAGGAGTTTCACTCTGATGGTGCTGGAGTCTTGTTTTAATGGAATTACATGACATGAGCTGCTGGATAAGCCACAAAGTTTGTTCTTATTTGTTTATTTTATTTACACCTTGTTGATCGTCTAAGTCCCACTAAGCTAAGAGCTTCTTTTCAAGGAAGACCCAAAGTGGTATTCGTACTAATTAGAACAAATGCTCTGGAATCGTATAAATTCACCTGAGCTGCAACTAACTCAGGCAGATGTGTTTTTTTGTTAAATATCTCATTCAAAGGACAACACATTAAAGAGTGATGCACCTACCCCCCCAACTCACAGCCTCCTACAGCAAAGGCAAATGTGGTACCTGTTGAGCTACTCAGATCTCTTGTTATTAATAAAAAAGGTCTAATTTGGCTTAGTGAATTTAAATCTAGAATGTGCATTTTGCACTGGACAATTTTATTCTCTTCCTATAGACCACCATAATATCTATAAATAGACTGATAAATAGATACAGATCAATTTAACTGCCTGCCTACATACCTCTGATTTTTAGTTAGTTCGTTAGTTAGTTCGTTAGTTAGTTAGTTAGTTAGTTAGTTAGTTAGTTAGTTAGTTAGTTAGTTAGTTAGTTAGTTAGTTAGCTATCCACAAAAAACACACACTGCACCAAATGATGAATTTCAGGTAGTCATCTAATAGATGCTGTCCAATTCAAAAATCCACAAGTCTCAGCCATTTGCTTCAACAGTTTATTAAAAAACACACAGCACAAAAGATATCGGATTAAGCGCTTTCATCTCTTATCCAGAGACTTCATCAGAATCAAATACCTGACAGCTTGTGTGTATGTGTCTCTGTCTCCAAATGTATCTCTGGAAATTGCATTAGTCGTGTAATAAGCACGTAGTGTGCCTGACAGTTTAAAGCTAAATACTTTGATTTTAATCTGCATTGAGTACTCAGATTTTTTTCTGTGCCCTAGAAGACCTGTGTTTGATTACTGGCTTGGCAGTCGAAGGATTCAACAGGCAAGGGAGAGGAATGATGAAGCTAAACCTGCTCACGTGTCCCAACCTGGGGGATTAAGATGCCATGCTCTACCTCTAAATTCCGTGTGAAGACCATAGCTAAGACTGAGACAATCATCTATAAGAAGATAGTGTTACTGGAGTGAGAACCTCACTCAGAGAAACAGCATGTAAAAGACAAAATAAAAAGGTACTGCTTTAACATAAAGCTGTTTCATAACTGTGCCTGTACGTTTTATGAAAGTAACATCGCTTCGCATAATACATATTAATACATATGGAGACAGAATATTTTTCAGAATGCCCCTGTGACAGTTTTCTTTACACATTTTGATTGGGAGAAAGAAAGAAACAAACAACACCATTAAATGATTCTGGAAAACAATATTTGGCACCAGACAGTTGACTTAAAAAATCAATGGGCAGGCATCGTTAACACAGAAGAAAATGACACATCTGTGTCACTACTAGATAGGGGCACAGTAAACTAATTCTGTTATATAAGGGGACCTTCACTGTGTCACTACTAGACAGAGGCACAGTATTCTAAATCTATTCTGTGCATTTTTCTACCATTGCATGGGGTGGCGAAAGCCACATCACTATGGCTAGGCTTACAAATGCCCCAGGGCAGATAGCATAGTACTAAACTATGAAACTATGAAACTATAACTATGACTGCAAAACACACCTCCTCCTTGTTAAGATAAATGATAAATGCATTGTAATTGCATTGCATAAATCCCCCAATAAAGGCAATGCATTAATAAAAAGCTGTGCTAGAATCATGCTTATGCAATAGACAGTGAAAACAATACAGGCCTGTGCAGAACATATTAGCACACGTAGGCCTATAAAATGTTCTAATATGAGTTGCTGTTACATTTGACTTTGCACATTTATGTGACAGGCATGCATAATCCAGCATTTTAAAATGCTTCTAGAAAGCTACATTTTGCATTGTAATGTTGAATAAAGAAGGTATGACTGACACTGTTAAACAGGAGGAATTAAAGTGGAACAATAGTACACAAAAGGGAAGACACTCTCAGAGCAACAACATAAAATAGTACAGCTGAAATATTTTATTTACTTATTTAATTTCTTTTAACTAGGAAAGTCCAACCGGACCAAATCTCTGTTTCAATAGAGGCCTGGAGAGAAAATTATTTTTTTTATTTTTGTTTTATTTTATTTTACATTTGTTTACTGGAAAGTCCGACTGGACACAGGTCCATTTTCAGCAGAGGCCCGGGGATAAAAGCTCCAATAAAATACATTACAGTGGTAACAAATTAACAAGCTATAATTACACAATACATAAACTTTCTATTAACTAGTATTGACATTATAAATATAGCAGAAGTTCATTTTACAATGTTTAAAACAGTGGGTATCAGAACATGATATGTGTGGAAAAACATTGGTTAATGAAAACATGCTTCCATCTTTTGAGTTATCACTTTGGAGAGATATCTGTACTAACCTGGGGGTAACATGGACATAGCCAGTCTTTTGTGTAGTGGGCTTTGAGGAGTTTTTTGAACTGGTGAGTAAAGGCCCAAATCTTAAAATACCTGCTGTTACTTGCATTTTGCTTTACAGATTGTAACTCATGATCTCGGAGGGAGTTTCAGATTTTGGCTATGGAGCAGGCAAAGAGGGATTTACCAGCCTAATTTTTGTGTTTAGTGATGCTTATTTGGTTACGGTGTGCAGATCTAAGGTTTCTAGCTGGGGTGTAAGGCTGAATCAGTTGTTTGAGGGCAGGAGTTGTCTCAGGCAGATAGTAGAGTTTATGTGCAGTTTAACTATAAGTTGGTTTAGTAGGAGTAGTGAAGGGAACTCGGGCCAGTTGAGTTGTTTGAGGACTATACAGTGATGAGACATGTTTGTGGCTTCAGTGGCAAACTTGGCAATCATGTTGTAGCAAGATTCCATTTTGGAGAGTTCAGAGTGTCGAAGGTTGGTTAAGATAGGAGAAGCATATAATAGTATGGATAACAGATGGGTTCTTGCTATTGTGGATTTGGTGTGCTTGGTCATAAATTGGTGGTTCCTGTAGAGAAGTCTTAGCTTTTTGTTTACTTTTTTGATAGTCTTGGCTATATGGCTATCAGATTTTAGATTGCTGTCAATTTCTATTCCTAGGAGTTTTGTGTGTGTAGTTGGCATAATTATAGTATTGCCTTTGGATGTTATGACAAAGTTATTGCCTTCTGTGGGAGATCTACCTGGGCTAAAGAGAATCAGTTTTATCTTTTTGGGATTGAGTATGAGCCTGATGTTTGAGAACCATTCTTCAGCTAGAGTGAAGTTATTTACTTTTAGTTTGTTAAGAGTAGGTGCAGCACATATAACACTGGTGTCCATCTGCGTATTGAACTGTAGAAGCTGTGGGTCATTCTAATGCTATTTGATTAGTAAATAGTGAAAATAGTAGGAGACCAAGGATGGGTCATTGGGGGACACCTATGGCTACAGGCGGGGACCGAGGATGGATCCTTGTGGTACACCTATGGCTACAGGCGGGGACCGAGGATGGATCCTTGTGGTACACCTATGGCTACAGGCAGGGACCGAGGATGGATCCTTATGGTACACCTATGGCTACAGGCGGGGACCAAGGATGGATCCTTGTGGTACACCTACGGCTACAGGCGGGGACCGAGGATGGATCCTTGTGGTACAACTATGGCTACAGGCGGGGACTGAGGATGGATCCTTGTGGTACACCTATGGCTACAGGCGAAGACCAAGGATGGATCCTTGTGGTACACCTATGGCTACAGGCGGGGACCAAGGATGGATCCTTGTGGTACACCTATGGCTAAAGGCGGGGACCGAGGATTGATCCTTGTGGTACACCTATGGCTACAGGCGGGGACCGAGGATGGATCCTTGTGGGACACCTATGACTACAGGCGGGGACCGAGGATGGATCCTTGTGGGACACCTATGGCTACAGGCGGGGACCGAGGATGGATCCTTGTGGGACACCTATGGCTACAGGCGGGGACCAAGGATGGATCCTTGTGGGACACCTATGGCTACAGGCGGGGACCAAGGATGGATCCATGTGGGACACCTATGTCTACAGGCGGGGACTGAGGATGGATCCTTGTGGGACACCTATGGCTACAGGCGGGGACCAAAGGATGGATCCTTGTGGTACACCTATGGCTACAGGTGGGGACCAAGGATGGATCCTTGAGGTACACCTATGGCTACACACGGGGATCGAGGATGGATCCTTGTGGTATACCTATGGCTACAGGCGGGGACCGAGGATGGATCCTTGTGGTACACCTATGGCTACAGTCGGGGACCCAGGATGGATCCTTATGGTACACCTATGGCTACAGGCGGGGACCGAGGATGGATCCTTGTGGTACACCTATCGCTACAGGCAGTGACCGAGGATGGATCCTTGTGGTACACCTATGGCTACAGGCGGGGCCCGTGGATGGATCCTTGTGGTACACCTATGGCTACAGGCGAAGACTGAGGATGGATCCTTGTGGTACACCTATGGCTACAGGCGGGGACCGAGGATGGATCCTTGTGGTACACCTATGGCTAAAGGCGGGGACCGAGGATGGATCCTTGTGGTACACCTATGGCTACAGGCGGGGACCGAGGATGGATCCTTGTGGTACACCTATGGCTACAGGCGGGGATCGAGGATGGATCCTTGTGGTACACCTATGGCTACAGGTGGGGACTGAGGATGGATCCTTGTGGTACACCTATGGCTACAGGCGGGGACCGAGGGTGGATCCTTGTGGTACACCTATGGCTACAGGCGGGGACCGAGGATGGATCCTTGTGGTACACCTATGGCTACAGGCGGGGACTGAGAATGGATCCTTGTGGTACACCTATGGCTACAGGCGAGGACCGAGGATGGATCCTTGTGGTACACCTATGGCTACAGGCAGGGACCGAGGATGGATCCTATGGCTACAGGCGGGGACCGAGGATGGATCCTTGTGGTACACCTATGGCTACAGGTGGGGACCGAGGATGGATCCTATGGCTACAGGCGGGGACCGAGGATGGATCCTTGTGGTACACCTATGGCTACAGGCGGGGACCGAGGATGGATCCTTGTGGTACACCTATGGATACAGGCGGGGACTGAGGATGGATCCTTGTGGTACACCTATGGCTACAGGCGGGGACCGAGGATGGATCCTTGTGGTACACCTATGGCTACAGGCGGGGACCGAGGATGGATCCTTGTGGTACACCTATGGATACAGGCGGGGACTGAGGATGGATCCTTGTGGTACACCTATGGCTACAGGCGGGGACTGAGGATGGATCCTTGTGGGACACCTATGGCTACAGGCGGGGGCCGAGGATGGATCCTTGTGGTACACCTATGGCTACAGGCGGGGACCGAGGATGGATCCTTGTGGTACACCTATGGCTACAGGCGGGGACCAAGGATGGATCCTTGTGGTACACCTATGGCTACAGACAGGACCGAGGATGGATCCTTGTGGTACACCTATGGTTACAGGTGGGGACCGAGGATGGATCCTTGTGGTACACCTATGGCTACAGGCGGGGACCGAGGATGGATACTTGTGGTACACCTATGGCTACAGGCGGGGACCGAGGATGGATACCTGTGGTACACCTATGGCTACAGGTGGGGACTGAGGATGGATCCTTGTGGTACACCTATGGCTACAGGCGGGGACCAAGGATGGATCCTTGTGGTACACCTATGGCTACAGGCGGGGACCAAGGATGGATCCTTGTGGTACACCTATGGCTACAGGCGGGGACCAAGGATGGATCCTTGTGGTACACCTATGGCTACAGGCGGGGACCAAGGATGGATCCTTGTGGTACATCTATGGCTACAGGCGGGGACCGAGGATGGATCCTTGTGGTACAGCTATGGCTACAGCCGAGGACCAAGGATGGATCCTTGTGGTACACCTATGGCTACAGGTGGAGACTGAGGATGGATCCTTGTGGTACACGTATGGCTACAGGCGGGGTCCGAGGATGGATCCTTGTGGTACACCTATGGCTACAGGCGGGGACTGAGGATGGATCCTTGTGGTACACCTATAGCTACAGGCGGGGACCGAGGATGGATCCTTGTGGTACACCTATGGCTACAGGCGGGGACCGAGGATGGATCATAGTGGTACACCTATGGCTGCAGGCGGGGACCGAGAATGGATCCTTGTGGTACACCTATGGCTACAGGCGGGGACCGAGGATGGATCCTTGTGGTACACCTATGGCTACAGGCGGGGACCAAGGATGGATCCTATGGCTACAGGAGGGGACCGAGGATGGATTCTTGTGGTACACTATGGCTACAGGCGGGGACCGAGGATGGATCCTTGTGGTACACCTATGGCTACAGGCGGGGACCGAGGATGGATCCTTGTGGTACACCTATGGCTACAGGCGGGGACCGAGGATGGATCCTTGTGGTACACCTATGGCTACAGGCGGGGACCGAGGATGGATCCTTGTGGTACACCTATGGCTACAGGCGGGGACCGAGGATGGATCCTTGTGGTACACCTATGGCTACAGGCGGGGGACCGAGGAGGGATCCTTGTGGTACACCTATGGCTACAGGTGGGGGACCGAGGATGGATCCTTGTGGTACACCTATGGCTACAGGCGGGGACCGAGGATGGATCCTTGCGGTACACCTTTGGCTACAGGTGGGGACCGAGGATGGATCCTATGGCTACAGGCGGGGACCGAGGATGGATTCTTGTGGTACACCTATGGCTACAGGCGGGGACCGAGGATGGATCCTTGTGGTACACCTATGGCTACAGGCGGGGACCGGGGATGGATCCTTGTGGGACACCTATGGCTACAGGCGGGGACCAAGGATGGATCCTTGTGGTACACCTATGGCTACAGGCGGGGACCAAGGATGGATCCTTGTGGTACACCTATGGCTACAGGCGGGGACTGAAGATGGATCCTTGTGGTACACCTATGGCTACAGGCGTGGGACCAAGGATGGATCCTTGTGGTACACCTATGGCTACAGGCGGGGACCGAGGATGGATCGTTGTGGTACACCTATGGCTACAGGCGGGGACCAAGGATGGATCGTTGTGGTACACCTATGGCTACAGGCGGGGACCGAGGATTGATCGTTGTGGTACACCTATGGCTACAGGCGGGGACCGAGGATGGAACGTTGTGGTACACCTATGGCTACAGGCGGGGACTGAGGATGGATCGTTGTGGTACACCTATGGCTACAGGCGTGGACCGAGGATGGATCATTGTGGTACACCTATGGCTACAGGTGGGGACCGAGGACGGATCATTGTGGTACACCTATGGCTACAGGCGAGGACCGAGGATGGATCATTGTGGTACACCTATGGCTACAGGTGGGGACCGAGGACGGATCATTGTGGTACACCTATGGCTACAGGCGGGGACCAAGTATGGATCATTGTGGTACACCTATGGCTACAGGCGGGGACCAAGGATGGATCGTTGTGGTACACCTATGGCTACAGGCAGGGACCGAGGATGGAACGTTGTGGTACACCTATGGCTACAGGCAGGGACCGAGGATGGATCGTTGTGGTACACCTATTGCTACAGGCGGGGACCGAGGATGGATCCTTGTGGTACACCTATGGCTACAGGCGGGGACCAGGGATGGATCCTTGTGGTACACCTATGGCTACAGGTGGGGACCAGGGATGGATCCTTGTGGTACACCTATGGCTACAGGCGGGGACCAAGGATGGATCGTTGTGGTACACCTATGGCTACAGGCGGGGACCAGGGATGGATCCTTGTGGTACACCTATGGCTACAGGCAGGAACCAGGGATGGATCATTGTGGTACACCTATAGCTACAGGCGCAGACTGAGGATGGATCATTGTGGTACACCTATGGCTACATGCGGGGACCGAGGATGGATCGTTGTGGTACACCTATGGCTACATGCGGGGACCGAGGATGGATCATTGTGGTACACCTATGGCTACAGGCGGGGACCGAGGATGGATCCTTGTGGCGCACCTATTGCTACAGACGGGGACCAAGGATGGATCCTTGTGGCACACCTATGGCTACAGGCGGGGACCGAGGATGGAACGTTGTGGTACACCTATGGCTACAGGCGGGTCCAAGGATGGATCCTTGTGGCACACCTATGGCTACAGGCGGGGACCAAGGACGGATCCTTGTGGCACACCTATGGCTACAGGCGGGGACCAGGGATGGATCCTTGTGGCACACCTATGGCTACAGGCAGGGACCAGGGATGTATCGTTGTGGTACACCTATGGCTACAGGCGGGGGCCGAGGATGGATCATTGTGGTACACCTATGGCTACAGGCGGGGACCGAGGATCGATCGTTGTAGTACACCTATGGCTACAGGCGGGGACCGAGGATGGATCATTGTGGTACACCTATGGCTACAGGTGAGGACCAGGGATGGATCCTTGTGGTACACCTATGGCTACAGGCGGGGACCGAGGATGGATCGTTGTGGTACACCTATGGCTACAGGCGGGGACCGAGGATGGATCGTTGTGGTACACCTATGGCTACAGGCAGGGACCGAAGATGGATCGTTGTGTTACACCTATGGCTACAGGCGGGGACCGAGGATGGATCCTTGCGGTACACCTTTGGCTACAGGTGGGGACCGAGGATGGATCCTATGGCTACAGGCGGGGACCGAGGATGGATTCTTGTGGTACACCTATGGCTACAGGCGGGGACCGAGGATGGATCCTTGTGGTACACCTATGGCTACAGGCGGGGACCGAGGATGGATCCTTGTGGGACACCTATGGCTACAGGCGGGGACCAAGGATGGATCCTTGTGGTACACCTATGGCTACAGGCGGGGACCAAGGATGGATCCTTGTGGTACACCTATGGCTACAGGCGGGGACTGAAGATGGATCCTTGTGGTACACCTATGGCTACAGGCGTGGGACCAAGGATGGATCCTTGTGGTACACCTATGGCTACAGGCAGGGGACCGAGGATGGATCCTTGTGGTACACCTATGGCTACAGGCGGGGACCGAGGATGGATCGTTGTGGTACACCTATGGCTACAGGCGGGGACCAAGGATGGATCGTTGTGGTACACCTATGGCTACAGGCGGGGACCGAGGATTGATCGTTGTGGTACACCTATGGCTACAGGCGGGGACCGAGGATGGAACGTTGTGGTACACCTATGGCTACAGGCGGGGACTGAGGATGGATCGTTGTGGTACACCTATGGCTACAGGCGTGGACCGAGGATGGATCATTGTGGTACACCTATGGCTACAGGTGGGGACCGAGGACGGATCATTGTGGTACACCTATGGCTACAGGCGAGGACCGAGGACGGATCATTGTGGTACACCTATGGCTACAGGTGGGGACCGAGGACGGATCATTGTGGTACACCTATGGCTACAGGCGGGGACCAAGTATGGATCATTGTGGTACACCTATGGCTACAGGCGGGGACCGAGGATGGATCGTTGTGGTACACCTATGGCTACAGGCAGGGACCGAGGATGGAACGTTGTGGTACACCTATGGCTACAGGCAGGGACCGAGGATGGATCGTTGTGGTACACCTATTGCTACAGGCGGGGACCGAGGATGGATCCTTGTGGTACACCTATGGCTACAGGCGGGGACCAGGGATGGATCCTTGTGGTACACCTATGGCTACAGGCGGGGACCAGGGATGGATCCTTGTGGTACACCTATGGCTACAGGCGGGGACCAAGGATGGATCGTTGTGGTACACCTATGGCTACAGGCGGGGACCAGGGATGGATCCTTGTGGTACACCTATGGCTACAGGCAGGAACCAGGGATGGATCATTGTGGTACACCTATAGCTACAGGCGCAGACTGAGGATGGATCATTGTGGTACACCTATGGCTACATGCGGGGACCGAGGATGGATCGTTGTGGTACACCTATGGCTACATGCGGGGACCGAGGATGGATCATTGTGGTACACCTATGGCTACAGGCGGGGACCGAGGATGGATCCTTGTGGCGCACCTATTGCTACAGACGGGGACCAAGGATGGATCCTTGTGGCACACCTATGGCTACAGGCGGGGTCCGAGGATGGAACGTTGTGGTACACCTATGGCTACAGGCGGGTCCAAGGATGGATCCTTGTGGCACACCTATGGCTACAGGTGGGGACCAAGGACGGATCCTTGTGGCACACCTATGGCTACAGGTGGGGACCAGGGATGGATCCTTGTGGCACACCTATGGCTACAGGCAGGGACCAGGGATGTATCGTTGTGGTACACCTATGGCTACAGGCGGGGGCCGAGGATGGATCATTGTGGTACACCTATGGCTACAGGCGGGGACCGAGGATCGATCGTTGTAGTACACCTATGGCTACAGGCGGGGACCGAGGATGGATCATTGTGGTACACCTATGGCTACAGGTGAGGACCAGGGATGGATCCTTGTGGTACACCTATGGCTACAGGCGGGGACCGAGGATGGATCATTGTGATACACCTATGGCTACAGGCGGGGACCGAGGATGGATCGTTGTGGTACACCTATGGCTACAGGCAGGGACTGATGATGGAACGTTGTGGTACACCTATGGCTGCAGGCAGGGACCGAGGATGGATCGTTGTGGTACACCTATGGCTACAGGCGGGACCGAGGATGAATCATTGTGGTACACCTATGGCTACAGGCGGGGACCGATGATGGATCGTTGTTCTACACCTATGGCTACAGGCGGGGACCGAGGATGGATCGTTGTGGTACACCTATGGCTACAGGCGGGGGCCGAGGATGGATCGTTGTGGTACACCTATGGCTACAGGTGGGGACCGAGGATGGATCATTGTGGTACACCTATGGCTACAGGCGGGGACCGAGGATGGATCGTTGTGGTACACCTATGGCTACATTCGGGGACCGAGGATGGATCGTTGTGGTACAGCTATGGCTACAGGTGGGGACCGAGGATGGATCGTTGTGGTACACCTATGGCTACAGGCAAGGACCGAGGTTGGATCGTTGTGGTACACCTATGGCTACAGGTGGGGACCGAGGATGGATCGTTGTGGTACACCTATGGCTATAGGCGGGGACCAGGGATGGATCCTTGTGGCACACCTATGGCTGCAGGTGGGGACTGAGGATGGATCCGTTTGGCACACCTATGACTACAGGCGCGGCCCGAGGATGGATCCTTGTGGCACACCTATGGCTACAGGCGGGGACCGAGGATGGATCCTTGTGGCACACCTACGGCTACAGGCGGGGACCGAGGATGAATCCTTGTGGCGCACCTATGGCTACAGGCGGGGACCGAGTATAGATCCTTGTGGCGCACCTATGGCTACAGACGGGGACCGAGCATGAATCCTTGTGCCACACCTATGGCTACAGGCGGGGACCAAGGATGGATCCTTGTGGCACACCTTTGGCTACAGGTGGGGACCAAGGATGGATCCTTATGGCACACCTATGGCTACAGGCGGGGACCAGGGATGCATCCTTGTGGCAAACCTATGGCTACAGGCGGGGACCAGGGATGGATCCTTGTGGCACACCTATGGCTACAGGTGGGGACCAGGGATGGATCCTTGTGGCACACCTATGGCTACAGACGGGGACCAGGGATAGATCCTTGTGGTACACCTATGGCTACAGTCGGGGACCAGGATGGATCCTTGTGGTACACCTATGGCTACAGGCAGGAACCAGGGATGGATCGTTGTGGTACACCTATGGCTACAGGTGTGGACCAAGGATGGATCGTTGTGGTACACCTATGGCTACAGGTGGGACCAAAGATGGATCCTTGTGGTACACCTATGGCTACAGGCGGGGACCAAGGATGGATCCTTGTGGTACACCTATGGCTACAGGCGGGGACCAAGGATGGATCCTTGTGGCGCACCTATGGCTACAGACGGGGACCGAGGATGGATCCTTGTGGCACACCTATGGCTACAGGCAGGGACCGAGGATGGATCCTTGCGACACACCTATGGCTACAGGCGGGGACCAAGGATGGATCCTTGTGGCACACCTATGGCTACAGGCGGGGACCAAGGATGGATCCTTGTGGCACACCTATGGCTACAGGAGGGGCCAGGGATGGATACTTGTGGCACACCTATGGCTACAGGCGGGGACCAAGGATGGATCCTTGTGGTACACCTATGGCTACAGGCAGGGACCAGGGATGGATCCTTGTGGTACACCTATGGCTACAGGCGGGGACCAGGGATGGATCCTTGTGGTACACCTATGGCTACAGGCGGGAGCCAGGGATGGATCGTTGTGGTACACCTATGGCTACAGGCGGGGACCAAGGATGGATCCTTGTGGTACACCTATGGCTACAGGCCGGACCAAGGATGGATCCTTGTGGTACACCTATGGCTACAGGCGGGGACCAAGGATGGATCCTTGTGGTACACCTATGGCTACAGGCGGGGACCAAGGATGGATCCTTGTGGTACACCTATGGCTACAGGCGGGGACCAAGGATGGATCCTTATGGTACACCTATGGCTACAGGCGTGGACCAAGGATGGATCCTTGTGGTACACCTATGGCTACAGGTGGGGACCAAGGATGGATCCTTGTGGTACACCTATGGCTACAGGAAAAGCTCTACAAAGTGCATTACAATTGCATTAATAGAACTTGTAGGTATGCTGCAATAGAAATCAGTAATATAAAATCTAAAAGTTAGGACAGTAAGTATAAAAGTTAAATTGAAGGAACTGCATACAGACAACTGCAAGGCTATAAAAAATGTTTACATTGTTATTTATTTATTTATTTGCAATTTGATTACCAGGGAAGTCCACTGGGCAGAACTGACCCATTTTCAGTGGAGGCCCGGGGAGAAAAGCTCCAAGATGCATTATACAACTTAGATACAAATAATAGTTAATATTATAGATCTTATGTAGAAAAGTTACTCATAAATGCATTCAATATCATGCATAGTTAAATTCATTAAGCTTGATGGTAGGGATCATACAGTGTCATTTGGGGAAAACAGATATGGGTTAGGTGTGGAAACAGTTTACATATAAACCTTTTAGGAAAATGTAAATACACTTTACATCCACACATCAACAGTAGAATGCTATTTATAATATTTACAAGGTTGGGCTGTGTGAGGGTAGCTGTAGGAGGTGAGAGTTTAGAGAGAAGCTATAGAAATTGTTGAAAGCTTAGATAGGCTCATAGGAAGATAACTATGAGAGTTGTAGAGCTTGGGAACCAGAGCGAGAACCCCCTTGGATTAGGTTGGGTGAAGGCAGGTACATTTCCATTTAGTGGATAGGTGTTTGAATAGTTGAGTTTTGAAGTTTTCTGAGTTTGGTATGGTTCTTAGTGTGGAGGGAAGGAATGTTACAATACAAATCATCCAGTAGGAAGTCAGAGAGTTGAGGCAGTAAGTAATAAAGTCATTTATGATAACAATTAAGTATGAGACACGAGGAAGAATGAGAAGTTAGAGGTATATACAAAACTGGAGAAATTACAGAAAACTGTAGGTGTAATATTTATGGTAGATATATAATCTGTCTGGGTACAATGCAGTATAAGACATGAGGACAAAAAGGTAGTTGAGTTTAACAAGTGAGATTTATAAAGAACAAGTGAGGATAAGAAAAGGGCAAGACAGCATTCACATTTACTTTCATTTCTGTCTCTTCCATAATGCCTTGTGGCATCTAAATCCCTCGCCATTGGCATCTACTGTAGAATACCTAGCTGTCCAGTCTGGGTCCTGGTGGTGTGCGAGAGCTTTTTTTGAGCATTTTTAATTCAAATTGGTGCTATCTTTAAGAATGAATCCACTCCTGCTGTTCATAGGTTCATAGGCAGGTACTAGGCTATCTGCCCTAGGGAATTTATAAGCCTAGCCAGAACGTGTTGGTTTTCACCTCCCTTTTAGACTAGATTCCTGAGCCTCTGTCCAGCAGGGCCATAGAAGTGATCCCAGGAGTAAATTTACAATTTCCCATCCACTCATCAAGATTTCTCTTGAAGAGGGTCAACGAGGGGCTATGCCTAACATGGACTGGGATTCTATTCCAGAGCGAGGGAAGCCTTTGGGATATGAATCTATCCCTCCAGCATGTCCTATTTATTGTTGTGCTAAGATTTAAATCCCTGGAGTGTGTAGCTCTAATCGATTTGGTTTTCTTGAGGTGGAGCATGTCCAACAATTCCGGGTTAGACATGGCCTTGTACGTCAGGCAGAGATCGCCTCTGAGTAGGCGGTAAGCAATTGAGTAGAGCTGGAGTTTCTTTAGTTGAGCTGCATAGGGCATTTGTTTGCGGCCCACAATCCTCTTGGTGAGGTATTTTTGAGGTCTCTCTAGCTGTTGCAGGTGTCAGGTAAGGTACATCCCAAATTGGGCATTGTACTCAATTATGGGCCTAATGAGTGATGAGTAGAGGGGCACAATGACCTCTCTTTATCTAGATGTCAACCCTTCTGTGATTAGGTGAGCTATATAGAAGGTTTTTCTAACCACTTTGGCAATGTGACTGTGAAAGGAGAGGTTACTATCTACTTGGGTCCCAGATCCCTAATTACTTCTTCCATACTTAGTAGATTACCTCCTATGTGGTAGTTTGTGGGCACTTTATTTTTCCCAAAGGGGATAACTATGCATTTTTTGGCATTTAGCTTGAGACCATGGTTTTGACCCGAGGTATCCGTCTCCGTAAGGCCTTCTGGAGGATGCTTGAGTCAGCCGGTGAGTCGATTATGGCTCCCAGTTTGCAATCATCTGCCAGCTTGGTAAGCCACAGTCCTCCCGTGTTTGCCTGTACCTCAGAGAAGTATATACCAAACAGGAGGGGTCCCAGGACTGAGCCCTGTCGGATGCCATTTGTAACCGGTTTAGAGTCGGACATGGCACCTGTGACTCTGACCATGTGAGTTCTATCCCTGAGCCAATTTGCAACCCATCTTGTGACATATGGGTTAATATTTAAGCTGGTAAGCTTATTTATGATGCCAGAGTGGGGTATTGTGTCGAAGGCCTTTGTGAGGTCCAGGTAGGCTGTGTGGACTACCTTTCTCTCATCTATGGCTTTGGTTACTATTTCAAAGAAGTCAACTAGGTTTAAGAGGCAAGATCTGCCTTTAACAAAGCTGAATTGGGTAGGGTCCAGTGTTTGGAGGTTCCCATTGTCTTTGTTTATGAGATCCATGATGATGCGCTCCATAGCTTTGCAGACCAGGCTAGTCAGGCTTATACGGCGATAGTTCCTGGGATCCGTTGTGGCGCCACTTTTGTGGAGCGGGATCACTGTTGCTTTACACCATTCTTTGGGTACATAACCCGTGGTAAAGCTGAGTTGGGACAGTGAATTTATGTGAGGGTTTAGTTCATTTTGGAGCTCATGTAAGATGCAGCCTGGGATACCATCCAGTCCCACTGATGCTGTGTTTTTTTACTTTGGAGAAGGCTTCTTTCACCTTTGTGTCTGTGATGTCTGAGGGACTGCATTCTTCTGGGATAGACACTGGCCCTTTTGGGGGGAAGGGGGGTAAAGTTTGCACTGTTGATGGTTTAGTTCATTAGATAACACTACTATTACAGGTAGAGTCCTCATGCAATCTCACTCTAACAGAGCTTAAGTATTTACTAGTTGTAAATGACTTCTCCACTCAAGTACTAAAGCTTTTATTTATCTATTTGATATTTTATTTGCATGTGGGTGAATAATCACTATGGTGTTATTTAAGAACCAGCTTAGCCAACTTTGTATGCAGTGCCTCAATAGCTTACCTCACATTGTTCCCAGTATTAGTTTTTATCCCAAACCAATGAGCAATAGTAAATAATTACATATTTGTCTAAACGAAATTCTTGCATAGGGAAGCCGCGACAGTTTCTCAGTCTGTTAAAGTTTATATGTAGTTCTCTGAAGACTTTCAATAGTTTGGCTATTTTCTATTCACCTGTAGTACCAGACTGTGGTTTAGTAAGTGGCCCAAATCTTAAAATACCTGCTGTTACTTGCATTTTGCTTTACTGAGTGTAACTCATGATAGAGTTTTTCAATACTTACTGCTGCATGTATTTTTGCTGCATTGCAAATAGCTCATGGTAGAGTTTTAAATACCTGCTGATATGTATGTTTGCTGATTGGAATGTAACTCTTATATTTTTATTTTACCTTCCTAACAATCTCTCTCTCTCTCTGTTTCTGCTGTACTGCTAGCTATTCCAACTGACACCCCCGCACTCTCCAGCTCAGCCTTATAAGGTCTATCTACCTTCAATTTATTTAACCTTTCTTTTTCACTCTGACTCCCCCTCTGAATCTCTCTTCCTGTCTCATACTTATTAATGGTGTTGCTAAACAGTATCTTAGTCTCTCTCACAGACTCATCTTTCCACTCTCTCCTTTTCATTTCTAGGTTGTAAGCCCTGGTGTAATAGATTGCAAAGAACGCAAGCTACAACTTTTGCTCAGCACCAAGCATTATGTCCTCTGCACAAAACAAACATTACATCTCCACAGTAAATCCTTATTTCTTTAATGTATGTGTATCATTTAGTCATAACTCTGTAATCCAATTGATCCTGTAAGGCCACCTGCACACCGCCAAGCCAGACCTCCCCTCTCACCTCTTCTGTTTTATTTTCTGACTCTTCGTAGTTCTTTCTGTCATTATTTCCTTTTCTTAATTGCTTAACTTTTCTGCTCTCTTGGCCTGTCTTATTACTTACCCTATGCAGTAATTACACCATCTACTGACCTTAGCCCTGTGCTCAGTCTAATTCTTAACAGTACAAGACTTTTTGTACCTTGCACTCCCTTCCCTTTAAGTCTGCCTTCTCACTTTTGCTTACTTTCCATTGATCTAAACAAGCAACTGATTTTTCAACCACTAATTGCAACACCACACATTGTTTTTTTTTCTTACTTGCAACAAGCTGCGACCCAGTGTGGCCTGCTCCATTTGCCCTTGCTATGCTCGGTCTCTCTCCGCTGGTCTACCCTACCCCCATTCCCACTCACCCACATTTCAATTACATTTATTCTTACCGTAACTCTGCCCTCTCTCACTTTTCAACCTATCATACTCACCTTCCAATCAATCTCTCAAGTAGATCTTACCATCTTTAACACCCTACCCACACTAAGCACCTCTAAATTAGCAAACAAATCAATACTTTCACATTTACTCTATAACAGCTCTACTACTACCTTACATCTAACTTACATACATATCCTACCTAGTAGCTTGTTCTAACACTAATGCCATTATCTTATTTCACAAATAAACACAATCCTCTATCTACAATGCCGCCCTCCTCTTATGCAATTCTCCTCTTATTCTCTGGAAGCTTCTATTTCTTATTAAACTTAACAGCTATCCAGTGGGCTTATCAGTCAATCAAGCCAGCTAATGCTACATCCACAGAAACCTCACCATTAGCTATCTACTCTACCATATACCCTAGCATATACTTCTACTCACCAAAATAAAAAGTACCCCTATAAAACAACACCCACCATCATTCACTGTTAAAATACGAAACCAACTCAAAAAGGAAACAATTACCTACTACTTTCCCAAACAACCATTCCAAATTACCCCTAGTCCTACAAATCTCTAAATTTAACCCTGAACCTTCTCAGCATCAGAAACAAAATGCCAGAGTTTCACACCTGGATAACTCACAACAAATCTGATATAATAGCAGCCACAGAAACATGGTTAAAACCCTACATAAAAGACACCAAATCCCTCCACCCAGGCTATGCAATACTCCGTCCTAATACATATACTATTGTCCCATACTCTAAATCTATTTCTCAATTCTCCACAGCCAAAATAATAATTTCTTTCCTAAGAATAAACAACTGAAAACATTTCTGCATCATAGCACTATACACCCCCCCCCAGGCAATAGCATTCCTCTACTCAAAGAAATTCTTTCCTGGATATCAAATAATATAGAAAATGAAACAATCATCCTGGGTGATGTCAACACTGACTGGCTTAATGTCTCTCACCACACTCCCTCATCCAACATTAACTTGTTCAGCTCTACCCAGCTCATTCATAATATAACCAGACCAAACAGAAAGGATGGCAATGGCTCCATTTTGGACTGGATCCAAACAATATCTCCTTCACCAGCACACTACCCAATCGTATTAGTGACCACCTCCCCACCTATATATTACATAAAACTGCTCCAGCACCAAGTAAACACCAATACAAGCTAACAAAAAACGTATCTCACTTTAACTCTACCACTTTTAATGAAACTTTATCAAACCTCAACTGGGAGCCCCTAAAAATCCTTCCCCTTGATAAGTCTGTTGAGTTATTCAATGCAACATTCCTCGAGACCTTAAACAATCTAACTCCAATCTGACAGATAAGAGTAAAAACTAACCATGCCTGTTGGATCACCGGGCCTACTAAGCAACTCATGACTCCTAGGGACAAAGCCTGGAAACTAGGGCAGAAAAGTAAAACCCCCTTGAACCTGTTGCAATTCAAACAACTCTGCAATCAAGCAGTGTCTAATTATTAAAGACAAAAAGCACACAATCTACATCTGCAAAGTAAACATAGGCAAAACCCCAAACAATTCTGGTAATGCATTACCACCCTACTAAACCCAGGCTCAAGAAATAATCCTTGCCTAAAACCAGATAAAATACCCAATGAATTAGCCAATGTAACCCTTACTTCATCAATACTATAGCCAATATTACTGCTACTTTCCTCCAAATCAACTCTAATACTACCCCCACATCTCCAATTCAGTCTTCACAACACACCACTACACCCTCCTCACCTAGCCTTTCCTTTCCCCCATACCTACCACTACCATAAGGCAGAGACCTCCTACAGCAAATTGTTGAGCTTTGCCGTCCACACCTCACACACAGAACCAACAGAGGGGAACCCATCCCAGTGGATACCAAGGTATGTGTAGGACTAAGAATACTAGCTACAGGTACCTTCCAAAGACCAACTGGTGATATGATGGGGATTTCACAGGCATCAGCATCCAGGATACTCCACCAGTTCCTGGATGCCATGTCAGCAAATATCGGTGACCACATATATTTCCCCAATTCCCGTAAGGCATTGACCAGCAATATGCGTCTTTTCCACCAAATAGCAGAATACCCTGAGGTAGTGGGTGCAATGATTGCATGCACATATGCATCAAAGCACCACCCGGTGAGCAGGGTAGGGTCTACATCAACTGCAAGGGCTTCCCCTCCATCAACTGCCAGTTTGTGTGCGATGCCCAGGACATAATAATGAATGTGTGTGCTGGATGCCCTGGAAGCTATCATGATTCCCACATTTGTCATCTCACCCAGCTGTACCAGAGATTTGCCAATGGGGGACATCCCTGAGGGTCACCTAGTGGGGGATGCTGGATATGCACTTGAGCCGTTGCTGATGACACCCATCAGAAATGCACACACACCTGAACAAGAACTCCATAATGAGGCACACGCACAAACAAGAAACATAATTGAGTGTGTGTTTGGGGTGCTCAAGTCACAGTTCCGGTGCCTGGACACATCTGGTGGAGCCTTGCAGTACTCACCAACTACATGTACCCAAATTGTTATGGTATGTGCCATGCTACACAATATGATCCTGTGGAAACAGCTGCCGAAGGAACAGCATGGAGCAGGGCCAAACAGCCCCCCACCATTGCCATGGCCCGCGCAGGCACAGTGTGACTCAGAGGAGGAACAACCAGAGCCTGCCCCAGTAGGCAGAAGGAGGTGTGCCCAGTATGCCCTGGCCTTGGCAAAGAGGCAACGCATAGCACATATACTGACTCAGTAGGAACTCTGGAAATGACACCTCTCTCTGATGCGCACATACAGTAAAAGGGATGCCTAACTTGACACTACCTGTTTTCATACATTTATAGGGAGTGTAATATGTGCATCTGACATAAGCAGCCCTGCAGCACCACCTGAGGCATGAGTGCCCTATTCTAAGCAATATAAAGCACTGCTAAGCACATTTTACCAGTACTGAGAATATTTAAATACAATTGGGTGTAGCTGCACGCCGTGCTAACCAGCGCAATGTTGGGCAAAGTCGGACAAAGTCGGGCAATGTAGGGCAATGTTGGGCAAAGTCAGGCAAAGTCGAGCAAAGTGGGGTAAACATGCTCACACCTGCTTTACTGTTCCTTAACCAGTCAGGTTTGCCCAGCAGGAAAATAAAAAGCAGCAACAGGGCTCGAACTCAGGATATTGTGCACTATAGTCACAATACTGAACCACTAAGCCATGACAGCATTTCACTGGCACAGACCCAACTTAAGTCACTCACACATACCAGTTGGGGGGGTCACATGCTTAACAGTCACAGCCAGCAGGACAAATGTAGACAAACGTAAACCCAAACAAATGCTGTATCATGCCCTCTGAAGAGGCATATGAGTAACCTCCCCCCCAGGCCTATGCAGACAGATAACAACAGGCCTGGCAGTGTGATGTGGGCTGGGTAGGCTATGAAGTCACAAACTAATATGCGTGTAATTGGAAGCTAATATCTGTAGTGCAGTGGTATGCCTCAAGCCAGTATGATAGGCAGCAGTTCAGACTGAAATGGAGTACCTGACATAGCAGTGCAGGCCTAGCAAATGTGTATAAGTGTCAGGTGTACCCCTCATCCCATGTACACCCACAGTAACAATCAGGTGTGCCCCCCTCCAGGTAGAAATGTACAAATAGTAGCTGTCCCCCCTGTATGTAGAAATGTTGATAAGTCTATGCAAATTGACTCATGGAAGCCCTGCAGGCACAGCATGCTTCCTGTCGATGTACAACACAAAGGTGAGCTCTGAAGTAAAAACCAATTTGAATTTTCACACATATATAGTATATATATGCCCATAGTGGGCATGCTCACACACTTAAACAAATTTAGCAAATGTCAGTCAACAACATACTGAAAGGTCATACTGGTCATGCTCACACGCTTAAACAGACAAAGCAAATTTCAGTCAACAACATACTGAAAGGTCATACTGAGCATACTCACACACGTAGGCCATGTCTGAGTACAGCAGTGGGCCACACATATCTGGCAGTTGCAGTTCTTACTCCAGACACATGTCACTATTCACCAATCCTGCCTTGCGCACACAGTGATATGCAAACAGACCCATATAATATATTGGACCCCTATGTAATACAAGTACTTAAGTTGTTCAAAGAAAGTGAAAATCCAAAGAAGATCAATAAATCTCCGATCAGTATCATCAAGAAACAATGAGCACTCCTAACATTATCCAAGCCATGTTCTGCCAAAAATATTGCCAAAGAGTCCATAGAGAACCATGAAGCTTTCTTTAGCTATGTCATAAATATCAATGTAAACTCATATATGTTCTGAGTCAGTGCAAAGTGTAAATGAATACATGTACATGACTGACATTGCCAACATCTTGTCAGACAAGTTCATACATATTTTTTTTTTATTTTTTTTATTTATCATTTGTTGACCAGGAAAGTCCGACTAGGTTCCACAGAGCCTGTTTTCAGCAGAGGCCTGGGGAGAAATGCTCCATATTTACCCCCCTCTCACTGACAGAAGGGCCCATTACCATACCTGGAGATTGTGAAACCCCAGAAATCACATATACAATGGTTAAACAGCTCTATCCAAACCTAAAAACACAGTGTCTATGGGATTGCATGGTGTCCCTGGCTGTGTCATATGTGAACTCCAAAACAAACAGACCCTGCACCTGAACAGTCTGTTGAGACTCACCCTCTGTACAGGATATGAAACTGTTGAATGGGTAACAGCAATGTTTGGCACACTCCACAAGTGTTGGTGCACAACAGACCATGGGAACTATTGTCTTATAACCCTAATAAGCCTAATCTGCAAGGCCATGGAGTCCATCATTATGGAACTCATAAACAGAGTTACTGGGAGCCTACAAATACCCAACCCTACCCATTTTGGTTTGGTCAGGGGCAGATCATGGTCCCTAAACCTACTAGACAGTTTTCAAGGCAGTTACCCAGGACATACATCAATGAAATGAGCTCCACACGGCCTACATAGACCTTGAAAAGCCCTTTTACAACCTCTCACACATGTGACAAGTGGAGTACCTCAGGATTCAGTCCTGGGACTGCTCTTGTTTGGCATCTACTTCTCTGCAGTACAGGCCAACACTAAGGGACTCCGGCTAACAAAGTTTGCAGATGACTGCAAACTGGGAGCCTTTATTGAATCCCCAAATGATGTGGATACTCTACAAAAGGGCCTTACAGAAACAGATGCTTGATGCCAGAGCCATGGGCTCAAGCTCAATGCCAAGAAATGTAGTTATCCCCTTTGGGAAAAAACATGTATCCATGAATTACCATATAGGTGGCAGTACACTAAACTCCGAAAGTGTGATAAGAGACTTAGGGACACAGGTGGGCAGTGGTCTCACCTTCGATAACCACATCACCACAACAGTCAGGAAATCCTTCTATGTGGCACAGCTCATCACTAAGGGCTTTTCATCCAGAAAAAAGGAGGTCATTGTCCCACTGTACTCATCCCTCATTAGACCCATTATAGAATATAATGCCCTATTTGGTATGTACCTCTCAAGGCATCTGCAACAACTGGAAAGGCCGCAGAAATACCTCACTAAAAGAATCACAGGCTTAAAACAGATGCCCTACGCTGACCACCTTAAAAAACTCCAGCTATACTCTGTCACATATCGTCTACTCAGAGGCGATCTCTGCCTAACATACAAAGCCATGTCAAACCCAGAGCTGTTGGACATGCTACACTTAAAGAAATCCCAATCCCTCAGAGCCACACGCTCCAGGGATCTAAACCTTGTCATCACAATAAACAAAACATGCTGGAGGGATAGGTTCCTGACCCAGAGACTTCCCAGACTCTGGAATAGATTGCCCATGCATGTCAAGCAGAGTGCCTCTTTGGCCCTCTTCAAAAGGAACCTTGACGATTGGATGGGAGAAAGGAAATTCACCCTGGGAATCACGTCAGTCGCCCTGCTAGACATGGATCCAGGGAAGTAAATATTGTGGGAAGAAATAGCCAGGGGATTGTTATGGCTAGGCTTGTATAGGCCCTAGGGCTGATAGCCTAGTACCAACCTATGAACCTATGAACACACATGTTGTATCCACAAACTCAACAACCTGTGCATAAACACGTATGCCATCTGATGTTTTGCCATCTGGGGCACAGATAGATCCCACAAGGTAAGAATTGTGGTCTCCCTGTTGGACTGTAAGCTGGTAACAACTGCTGTCCCCCATGGCTCAGTCCTGGGACCCCTCCTGTCTGGTGTATACTTCTCATAAATACAGTCAAACACAAAAGGGCTATGGTTAGCAAAGTTTGTGGATGACTGCAAAAAGGTTGTCATAATCGATGTTTGGGACAACAGAGACATCCTTAAAAAGGGTCTCAGTCAGACAGATGTGGTGTCAAAATTATGGCTTCGAGCTACAGTCATACAAATACCACATAGGTGCCAACACCCTAAATATGGAGGTAATAATAAGGGATCTATGGACACATGTGGATAGTCATCTCTACTTTCAGAAACACATTCACAAAGTGGTTAGAAAATCATGCTATGTGTTCCCACAAATTGCCAGTCTTTGCATGTAGGTCAAAGGAGGTTCCCTCTACTCATCAGTCATCAGACTCATCAGAGAGTACCACAACACACTTGCGATGAATCTGACTAGGCACCTTCAGCAGCTGGAAAGACCACTGAAGTACCTCAACAAGAGGATTACTGGCCTCAAACAGTTGCCCTATGCAACAAGACTGAAGTAACTCAATCTGTACTCTGTTGCATACCATCTACTCAGGTGATCTCTGCCCAACAGACAGGTCCATGTCCAATGCAGAACTGATGTACATGCTGTATCTGAAGTAAACCCAAGCTCACTGTGCCACATGCTCTATGGATATAATCATCACAACAATAAATAGAACATGTTGGAGGGATACATTACTAACTCACAGACTTCCCTTGCTTTGGAACAGGCTCCCAACCTACATTAAGCTGAGTCCCTCACTGACACTCTTCCAGAGGAGCCTTGATGAGTGTACGTGAAACTGAAATGTCACACCATGGATCACTTCATCAGCTCTACTACACAGAGGCATAGGAAACTAACCCTGTGTGTGGTGATAGCTGCACACTCTGGCCATGCTAATATATGCCTTCAGGCAGATAGCCTATTACCTACCTATGTACCTATATATGTAGGGGCAACATAGTATAATAAGCCAAAGATGGATGGTTAGAGATGTGTGTAAGAGGGTGACCATGACAGGGAGCCATCCGGGACTGTCCCATCCAGCACACATCCCAATGGCACAAAAGACATGAGGTGCACATCTCACCCACTGTACATAATAGCCACCAGTATCTGTAAGCATTACAGTGTATGTGGTGCATGTGCCTGCTGTACAACATGACTGTACAATGAAGTACACAGCTACTATCTGTAGACATGTACCTGTCACATAGGTTCATAGGTATGTAGTAGACTATCTTCACAAAGGCATATATTAGCCTAGGCAAGTTGTGCAGCTTTCACCACCCCATTGGTTAGTCCCCTAAGCCCTAGTTCTAATAGTTAGTACCCTAAGCCCCTTTCTAGTGGGGCTGCTGATGTGATGCCTGCCGTGAATTGTCTGTTTCCCATCCACTCATCAAGGTTCCTATTGAAGAGTGTCAGCGAGGGGCTCTGTCTGATGTACATTGGGACTCTGTTCCACAGTAAGGCAAGTCTTTGGGATGGTACTCTATCCCACCAGCATGTTGTATTCATTGTTGTGATGAGGTTCATATCCCTGGAGTGTGTAGTGTGACTCAATTTTGTTATCCTTAGATGGAGCATGTTCAACAGTTATATGTTGGACATGGCTCTGTATGTTAGGCAGAGTTTACCTCTGAGTAGGCGGTATGCAATGGAAAACAGATTTAGTTTTACCAGTTGTGTTGCATAACACAACTGTTTGAGGCCAGTAATACTCTTGGCGAGGTACCTCTGTGGTCTCTCCAGCTGCTGGATATGCTTAGTTGAGTGCATCCAAAATGGTGCATTGTACTGAATGATGGGTCTGATGACTTAAGAGTAGACGGCCACCACTACCTCTTTTGATCCTGATGCAAACCCATTGTTGATTAGGTGGGCCACATAGGATTTCCTAATCACTTTGACAACATGGTTGTCAAAGGAAAGATTACTATCTACTTGTGTCCCCAGATCTCTTATAACCTTGTCAGTTTTTAGGGGGTAACACCTATATGGTAGTTTGCGGGTGCTTTGTTTTCCCCAAAGGGGATTACTATGCATTCTTTCACATTGAGCTTGAGGCCATGATTCTGACACCACACATCTGTCTCATAGAGTCCCTTCTGGAGAATATTTGTGTCATCCGGGGAATCTATTATGGCAAACACTTTACAGTTCCCAGCAAACTTAGTCAACCACAAACCTCCTGTGTTAGCATGTACTTCTGAGAAGTCTATACCAAAGAGGAGGGGCTCCAGGACTGAACCCTGGGGGACACCAGTTGTTACTGGTTTAGAGTCTGACATGTAGCCAACAACTCTTAATTTGTGGGATCTATCTGTGAGCCAGTTTGCAATCCATCTTGTAATGTATGGATTTATGCCCAGGTTGGTGAGTTCATCTATGACACCTGACTGGGGAATAGTGTCAAAGGCCTTAGCGAGGTATAGGTAGGCTGTGTGGAGCTCCTTTCAATCATCTGTAGCCTGGGTAACTGTCTCAAAGAAATCCACCCAGTTCAGGAGGCATGATCTGCATTTGACGAAGTCAAACTGGGTGTGCTCAACTGTGTGAAGGTCCCCAATGTCTTTATTGTTGACTTCCATTATGATTGGCTCCATTGCTTTGCAGATCAGACTCGTCAGGCTCATAGAGCAGGAATTCCAAGAGTCTTTTGTGGCCCCACCCCTGTGGAGTGTGAAGAACGTTGCTGTGCAGCATTCTATGGGTACATATCCTGTACAGAGCATGTAGAGAGAGGTGTAAGTATATTTGATGAATATGGATACATCCCCACCCTATGTGCTATGATCCAGGTTCTAATGCTGGAAGGTATGGAATGAGTAGTATCCTGATAGTGCTGGTGTGCTGTCTGGAGCCTTGAACTATGCTTCAGTTACTGCACAGATATCAATATTCTCCATACTGAGAAGTACCTCGAGTGTGTGCATTTGGAGGCTGAGACTTCTGACAATAAGAAGCATTTAGCTCACTTTGTGGTTATTTGTGTTGGTTACGGGGTTTGGTTTGTCCTGAGTGACTGGTGTTCCACACCTGAAGTCAACACCTCATTGGTCTGATCTGACGATAAGCTAATTACCCTACATATCCACATTCTGCCCCCACCCCCCATTAAGGAAACCATGTTAAAAAATTTCTCCAAAGCCAACTTCATGCTTCTTAAGACAGGGGTGGTGAAATTCATGACACCCATGCAGATGGACAATACAATTACAACTACTGAATCCTACACAATTGCACTTTATAAGCACTTACATGAGTGCATGGATCATGCTATCCCAAACAGAACCAAGACACTATCCTCCAAAAAAGGAAGCCAATCTGGTGGTCCCCTGCCATAAACAAACTGTACAACAGAAGGAAGAAACTGTTGCAAAAGAGAGTAAAATCCCATGAGTGGAGCAGCTCCCTGGTCAGCCTCAGTAAGAAGCTGCGATCCCTGATAAAATCCTCCAAAGCTAGTTATGAAAACAAAATCACCACTGATTCTAGACAACCACAAAGCATTCTATAGCTATATCAAGACTTTCAATGGCAACACTCAGATCTGCTCTGAGTTACAGCACAATGGCACTAAATATACAGACCCAAGTGAAATTGCCAACATCCTGGCAGATTGGTTCAGTGCTAACTTTACCCCCCTCTCACCCATTAAAGAGCCCATCTCTATACCGGAAGAATGCAAAGTTCCTGTAATCATGGCTGCACAGGTAAAAACCACACTCTCCAAAGCCAGGAACACAGCATCCATGGGACCAGACAACATCCCAGGCTGAGTTCTACACAAACTAAAATTGGCACCACACCTAAGCACCATGTTCAATCATAGCCTCACCTCAGGCTTTGTGCCTTCTGAATGGTGCACAGCAATGGTTATCCCACTACACAAGGGGTGAGCCACCATGGACCTCGGGAACTAGTGCCCCATTAGCCTGATGAGCCTGGTCTACAAGGCCATGGAACGTATCATCATGGAACTTTTAAACAAAGACATTGGTAATCTCCAAACTCTGGACCCCAACCAGTTCGTGTTTGTAAAAGGCAGATCATGTCTCCTAAACCTGATAGACTTCCTTGAAGCAGTCACCAAAGCCATAGACAAGGGTAAGGTGGTTCACACAGTCTATCTAGATCTTGCCAAGGATTTTGACACCATCCCCCACTCTGGAATTATAGATAAACTCAATAAACTAGGTATAAATCCCTATGTCACAAGAGGGGTTGCCAACTGGCTCACTGACAGAACTCACACTGTGAAAGCAGCAGACTCCAAATCCGACTTCAGACCAGTGACAAGTGTAGTACCACAGGGTTCAGTCCTGGGTCCTGTCCTGTTTGGTATCTACTTCTCTGAAGTGCAGGCTAACACAGAAGGTCTTTGCCTAATGAAGTTCACAGATGACTGCAAACTGGGAGCCATAATTGAAACTACTAACGATGTGGACATCCTACAAAAGGGCCTCACTGAGACAGATGCCTGGTGTCAAAGCCATGGCCTCAAGCTCAATGCCAAAAAGTGCATTGTCGTCCCCTTTGGTAAAAACTCAGTACCCACGAACTACCACATAGGTGGTAGTCTACTTAACACCAAAAGTGTGATAAGAGACCTTGGGACACAGGTGGACAGTAGTCTCTCCTTTGATAATCACATCGCCATAGTAGTCAGGAAATCCTTCTATGTGGCACACCTCATTAAAAAAGGTTTCTCATGCAGAAAAAAAGAGGTCATTGTTCCCCTCTACTCATCACTCATTAGATCCATTATAGAGTACAATGCTCCTTTTGGTATGTACCTCACAAGACATGTACAACTACTGGAAAGGCTGCAGAAATACCTCACAAAGAGGATTACTGGCCTCAAACACTTGCCCTACACAGACCGTCTCACAAAACTCCAGCTTTACTCCGTCGCATATCGCCTACTCAGAGGTGATCTCTGCCTAACATACAAAGCTATGTCAACATGCTCCACTTAAAGAAATCCCAATCCCTCCGAGCTACACATTCTAGGGACCTAAACATTGTCACCACAATAAACAGAACATGCAGGAGGGATAGATTCCTGTCCCAGAGACTTCCCATACTCTAGAATAAACTACATATCTATATCAAACAAAGCTCCTCATTAGCACTCTTCAAGAAAGATCTTGATGATTGGATAGGAAATAGGAAATTCACCCTGGGGATCACTTCTGTGTCTCTGCTCGACAGTGGCACAGAAAATTAAATTCCTTGGGTGGCAAAAGCCAGGGTACCTTTTTGGCTGGGCTTGTATAGGCCCCAGGGCCGATAGTCTAGTACCTACCTATGAACCTATGAACCTTTGAGCCTTGCCTAAAAAAGGTAATATGGGGACAGCAAGAGCCTTGGCCAGTATTCAGAAGCATAGGGGTGACAGGTGCAAACCATCTCTAGTGAAGCAACGAGGCTTGTCTATCATGTCATCACAGGCAGACAGAGACTGGATCCCCTTTGAATGACAGCAGAAGCTCAGCCAATTGTTGAAGTTTATCAACTTTCTGTTACATTGCAGTATCATGTAGGTGAAGGTAAGATGCTACTCAAGGTCAGGGTCATACCAGCCTGGGCTACATGATCATAGAGCTACTATATATCTCTTGTCATGTTGTCTTGGGATGTATGTCTCAGATCATTCACACTGACATGTACAAAGAACACGTCATATATGTACCTGTTCTGCAGTGATGTAAGTGCTTGTGTTATGTGGCGGATCATAGCACCTGACAGACAACTGACAGTAACTTTCCCCTTGTCCAGCAAAGTGAGTGGAACATCTGTGTGCCTGACTATGGAGTCACCTATTACTAGTGTGTTGGGTATGTAGTTTTGCCTTAGGGCCTGTTGTGAGGCACACTGCTTTGGTGTATTATGTGTTTGCTGGTGTGTGCTTGGAGGTGCATGTTGCTTGCTTGTCTGCTTAGGAGGACACTCTCTCTTTTTCAGATTAATATTTGTATTCTCCGAGTATGGTAATGTGTATTTATGTGTACGTTTTGCTGGTGCTTATATTGTAGGTCTATGTGAGACTGTTGGTGTTGTGGTTGTATGAACCTACTCCTTTTGACTGTATTGTCCAGTATTGGGTTGACAGAGCTTAGCCACCGGTTTGACCCTGTGTGTGCCAGCATGTGGTGCATCAACCCATATATGATATGCTCATGACCTATGCATACAATACACTCACGATACACCTAGTATGATAAGCCTGCTGAGGTTAGCAAATGTGAAAAAAACCTTTGGGCAAACTGTCAGCAAGTAATGTCTGTATTGCACCCTGTAACTCCATATTGCTTGCTGAAGTGTAAAGACGTACTTAGTTTGGATTAAGAACCCCGCACTTGCCACCTGTGTGTGTGTGTGTGTGTCTCTCCCTGGGGAGAGAGCAACCTTTTTGGAGACTACTCATACCCCTTAAAAGTGGTATACTCATCTTTGTCAAGTCTGATGATGTCACCATCCTACAAATATACGTGTAGAAAGGTGAAATTCCAATAATGTGTATAGCGCATCATGTAAATGTGTACTGCTGTAATATCATAATGTAGTTAGGTAGGTGTTTGAATCCTGCACTTGCCAACTGTTTGTGTGTTTCCCTGGGGAGGAGCAACCTTTTTGGAAACTACTCACACCCCTTAAAAGTGGTATACTCATCTTTGTCAAGTCTGATGATGTCACCATCCTACAAATATACCTGTGGAAAGGTGAAATCCCAGTAATGTGTATAGCGAGTTGTGTAAATGCATACTGCTGCATTATCATAATGTAGTTAGGTAGGGGTTTGAATCCTGCACTTGTCAACTGTGTGTGCCTCCCTGGGGAGGAACAACCGTTCTGGAGACTACTCACACCTCTTAAAAGTGGTATACTCATCTTTGTCAAGTCTGATGATGTCACCATCCTACAAATATACCTGTGGAAAGGTGAAATCCCAGTAATGTGTATAGCGAGTTATGTAAATGCATACTGCTGCATTATCATAATGTAGTTAGGTAGGGGTTTGAATCCTGTACTTGCCAACTGTGTGTGCCTCCCTGGAGAGGAAAAACCTTTTTGGAGACTACTCACACCCCTTAAAAGTGGTATACTCATCTTTGTCAAGTCTGATGATGTCACCATCCTACAAATATACCTGTGGAAAGGTGAAATCCCAGTAATGTGTATAGCGAGTTGTGTAAATGCATACTGCTGCATTATCATAATGTAGTTAGGTAGGGGTTTGAATCCTGCACTTGTCAACTGTGTGTGCCTCCCTGGGGAGGAACAACCATTCTGGAGACTACTCACACCTCTTAAAAGTGGTATACTCATCTTTGTCAAGTCTGATGATGTCACCATCCTACAAATATACTTGTGGAAAGGTGAAATCCCAGTAATGTGTATAGCGAATTGTGTAAATGCATACTGCTGCATTATCATAATGTAGTTAGGTAGGGGTTTGAATCCTGCACTTTCCAACTGTGTGTGCCTCCCTGGAGAGGAAAAACCTTTTTGGAGACTACTCACACCCCTTAAAAGTGGTATACTCATCTTTGTCAAGTCTGATGATGTCACCATCCTACAAATATACCTGTGGAAAGGTAAAATCCCAGTAATGTGTATAGCATGTCATGTAAATGCATACTGCTGTAGTATCATAATGCAGTTAAGATGGAGTTTGAATCTCACACTTGCTGACTGTGTGTGTTCCAGGTGTGTGAGAGTGTGTAACACCGTTGGCCAATGTGGAGTGGGTTTTGATTTTTCTAGTGTATGACATATCACAATGACAACTGTATGTGCATTACACATGTAAGGTAGCTGTGGGGTAAAGCCATATACATACATGTAACCTAAATTATTTCATAGGTGGGTACTCTGCTTTCTCCATGAAAGCATCTGTTATCTTTGCCAGAGCATGCTGGCACTTTCCAGACCTTAGGTCACTTCTGTATGCTTGTGACAAGCTTAGCCACTGCCGTGATCCCTGGGCTACATCTTCTGTTTCACATCCACTCATCACAGTTTCTATTGAAGAGTGTGAGTGAGGGTTTATGCTTGAGGTATATTTGAATCCTGTTCCAAAGCAAGCAAAGTCTGGCAAGGATGACTAATCATTATAGGTGTGCAACAACCTCTGTGGATCTACATGCAAACCCTTTATTGCTTATGTGCTCCACAGAGGGATTTCCAAAACCCTTTGGTAATGTGATTATCAAAGGAGAGATGACTAAACACATGGCTCTATGTATACATTAGTACCTGTTCCACATTTTGGGGTATACTACCTATGTGGTACTCTGGGGGTACTTTGTTTTCTAAAAGTGGATAACTATGCTTTCTTTGGCTTATAGCTTTACAGCATGAGTTTGACACCAGTATCCGTCTGTATGATACCCTTTTGGAGGATGTGTGTGTCACCTGGAGAATAAAGTATAGCCCACAGTATGCATTTTCATCAAACGTGGACAGACATATCCCTACTGTGTTTGCTTGTACCTAAGAAAGCTATATGCCAAACAGGAGTGGTCCCAGGACTGAGTGCAGGTGTATACCACTTGCTACTAGTGTAGAATTGTACATGGAGGCTGCAAATGTTACTGTGTGTCCTACATCTGTGCATCAGTTGTCAGTTCATCATCTAATAATCGTTTATGGTCAGTCTGTTGAGGTTATGTATAATACCAGAATGTGGGATGGGTATGAATTGCTAGTGAGCTATAGCTTGGCTGTGTGGACCTCCCTTCCCTCACCTATAGCCTTGTTAACTGGCTTGAGCTCTACTAGGTGTAGGAGCCATGATCTGGCCTTTAGAGAACCTAAGTGGATATGGTGCAGTTTTTGCAGGTTCATAATGTCTCTGTTAATGAGTTCCATAATGCTGTCCTCCATAGCCTTCCAGAAAACATTTGTCTGGCTTATAGGGTGAGAGTTTCCAAGATCTGTTGTAGTTCTACCCTTAATCAATTTATGTTAACATTTGCACTGGGTGTGACGAGGGTGGACAGGATTAGGAATAAGTATATTAGAGGGTCAGCCCAGGTTTCAAGGTTAGTAGACCAAGCCAGATAGGCAGGATTAAGTTGATTTGTACATGTGCTGAGGAGGGATGCAGAGTATATTGTGAAATAGATGCTAAGGATGAAGCCGCTGGGTAACAGAAAAAGAGGAATGCCTAAGATGAGGTTTATGGATGTGGTGAGAGAGGACATGCAGGTGGATGGTGTGACAGTGCAAGATGCAGTGGGCAGGAAGAAATGGAAACAGATGATCTACTGTGGCGACCCCTAATGGGAGCATCTGAAAGGAGAAGAAGACGTAGCTCAACCCTTGTGGACTGTGAACACCATTACCGTGCGTCATTCCACAAGTATGTAACCTGCATAGAGGCTGCATCTGGACAGAGCGTTTAGGTGAGTGGTGACTTCATATGTCAGCTTGTGTATGACACAGCCAGGGACATTGTACAGTACCATTGCTACTGTGGTTTGGACTTTGGTAAAGAGATGTTTTAACTAGAGTGTCTCTGAGTCATCAAGTTTTACATTCTTCAGGTCTGGAAATTTGGCCCTTGTGTAATGACAGGTTGGTGAAATCCACATTCAAACTGTCTGACAAGAAATTGGTAATGTCAGTCAGATAAGTGTACTTTGTGACCATTTATATTAACTGTGACCCGATCTGCAATTTCCCCTGTAGATTATAAACAACACTAAAGAAAGCTTTAGTGTTGTCTTTGGAATCCTTGCCATTTTGTATTTTGAAGTTTGCCTTGTATGTTTAATGAGGGCTTGTATTTTCCCAATGATACTGACCAGAGAGGTTATCCCTTCTTGGTATGTAACTCTTTTTTGGTACAACTTCACACCTTCTATTATATATTTAGTTTATGGCAGGGGTCCATGAGACTAATGTACTTTTACTGTTTAAGTGAGAATTTCTTGTGTTTGTGATAGCATGGTCCATGCAACCCTATAGGTGAACAGTGAGCATTACTAAAGGATTATGCAGCTGGGACAGTGTTAACCTTAGTAATGCAAACCAATAACAGATAACAACAACAGCATCACCCACAGCACAGTGTCAACCCGTGTCATACACACACATGCATACTGGCCATCAATAGAAACTATGGAGTGTTAACACTGGCCAATACAGGGCATGTCACCCTGCCCATGTGTCCAATATGCATGTACATGCAGACAGTGCACCTCCACCATGTTCACAAATGGACACCTGAAAATGTGTGTTGCACACACCCCACACTTACTGTCCACTGTATAACGCATGCTGACACAACTACACACATCAGCCAAGTGGCACATGGGCAAACAAAACACAATTGGAATAAACACTGGTGAAAACAATACAACATAGCTAATTACAGCTTTAATGCATCATGCCTGCTCAGCTACACCTTCAATGATATCATTACACTTTACTGCTGACAACATGCTACACATTCAACCATTGCTATACTTTATTAAAGTCACCCTGTGCATCAGCACCATGTTAGCCTGTTCCTGCATCAATGTTACAGATGACAGGAGGTGGCACAGGTTTCATCATATGCACAGGGTGTGTTGTTGGTTTGCCAGAGGCCTACACTGAGCCATACAATTGACATGTGAGTGCGTGTGTGAGGGCCATGAGTACTGTTATGGGCCAATGTTGATGTCATGTGTGTGGGTATGTGTTTGCCCTAGGTTTCTGGTTTATGCGCATGTGTCTGCATGCACACAATTCCAACATGTGGCTGCCATATACGGGGATTTGTGAGACAGCTACAGACTGTACCTGGCAGGCTTTACAGATCACCATCTCTGGCTAAGTATACGCAACCTGTGCCTGGCAAGGGTGCTACAGACAGTATCACGTACTAATCCACATTGAGTACTATCCGAAGAGGTTGACAAATGTCCACTGGATCCAGGTCCCTGCTGGGACTGGCCAGAGCCACGTGCATGTGGTCTGCTAGGACGGTCTATGGACAGCCCCCCCAACATTGCTGGGGCTGGTACTGGCACTATGGGAGTGGCTGTGACTTGCTGGACATCCACGGTGATGTCCAGCTGGTGATGTTGCTGGCATACATCCATGTCGACATCTCAACCATGCTGCACTGTCCTGATACATGGACATGACATTGTGGAGGACATCCAATGTCTCACCCCATTGTTTATCAATGACCTCAGTGTAGTTACATATGGCACCTGCTAGGTCATGGATACTGTCATTTACAGAGGTGTAATGAGCCCTCTGTGCCCTTAGCCCCTGTCTGGTGTACCGCTCCATTTGTGTCTGTGCCTCCATGACAGCCTGGAACATGCGTGTGGTAGAAAGAGGTGTGGCACATCTGCCAGGGGCATGATGACCAGCAGTGCTCTGACGAGAACCCCTGGGCATCTGCCTATGTGGTACCATTCCAGACATCTGGCTATGGCTACTGTGTCCTGATACATGTGCCATAGATGCCATACTGTCCTGGCCAGGGCCAACCATACACTGTCCCTCAGCTAAGGGCAATGGTGATGATGGATGTACAGGCAGTATGACTGTGTGCATGGATGGGGTAGAGACTTGTGTACTGTCAATTGGTGGCCCAGCAACAGACCCTGACAAACCTGCCTGCACCTCAACACACCTATCCTCATGATCACTGTCTGTCTCAGTGACATCAGGTTCCCTGCTGTACTGAACCAGCCCCACCTCGCCACCTGTGAGAGGAAAACAGGAAACACACTTTACAACCTGAATATGACTTCAGAACACATGCGCACATGTGCACATGCACACATGCACATGCAGACATGCTCACATGCGCACATGCACACATGCACACATGCACACACACAAAACTACACTCCTCCCAAAAGCAGACACACACACCAGCAATCACAGAACATGCACAATAGCAGGAGATGGTGGGGTACAGCATCACAAGCAAAACAGTCACATCACATATGTCAGCATGCAGGACATGTGTTGCTCAACTGCATGCAGTGCAAGTGTAGTCAGTCCTTGTTACTAACAGTATACATGGCTTTGATGCATGTGTTTTGTTATTAGGTGATGGCCCTCCCCCTGGAACACAATGCATACATGGACACAACATTGCTTTGCAGGTATTCGTAACCATGTGATGTACTGTGCACCATAACTCACAGGTGCACATACCATTGCTGAATGTGTATCTGTGTGTCAGATAGGTATCCCATGCTGATTACAGCCTCTGTGTCTTTAGCAAATAATTGTGGACACATTTTTAGCACATGCATGATAAGTATTCACACAACATCATCAGTGGTGCATGGATAATTGATGGAATACCATTCAGCCACATACCCAATGTACGATACTTATGGTGTGTGTGGACATGCCAGTCTCATCCATGACATGGCATGCTAAAACACAACTGCATATTTAAACACTACACATACCCAATATGTGTCATATGACCTAGCCACTCAATAGCATCACAAGATATATATGTGTCAGTTGTGCAAATGGTGATTGGTATGCATACTGTTTAGAGGTGCATATGTGTGCACACAAGCATCATTATGGTGTGTAGCAATGACAGCTATGTGTAGTACTGTGGTTACAATAACTGGATGGGGTATAGTACCATAGGCCATCATCATGAAGCATCAGGTGGTCACTCAAGGCTACAATTTTTTCACAAACCAGCACTAATCATGCTGTGCCGGAACTGTACTACCTTGGCTAAATTCACCATTTCACAACCAGTTGTTACATGAGTTTGTAAGGAGGCCAATAAGGAGCATTCCCTGACATGAATGTGTAGTCATGAACCTATGAACCTATGAACCTATGAATGTGTAGTGTGTTGCAGAGTGTTTAAATGCCCCAGGATAGGCCTCTATCCCTCAGGTATATTATGTCTAATATGTGGATGAGATTTTGAATACTGGAGTGTGTCTTTACAGAGTGTATGGGAATCTTTTATGTGTAGCATGTTAAGATGCTCTGTGTATGACATAGATGTGTATGTTATGTGCATGTTAAGTATCAACTGTGCCTATCCAATGGTCACTACAGTCTAGCCACATTTGTTTGAGATGGTTTGGGTATTGCATGTGTTTGAGGCAGCTAATCACATTAGTGAGATGTGTGTGCTCTTACACCAAACAAGCACAGCATGCATTATAGGTAGGTGTGTTACATGTGTACATGGCCTACACCATAACTATGACATGCACTTTTTATTTACAATAATAAATGTAGAACACACTCACCAGCATCTATTCGCTGCCTTGATGTCACCAGAGGTACCTACATAGAGATGAGACAGTTTGTCAGTGGCCACAACTGTGACATTGCTACTGTGTGTTTGCAATCTTACAGTACAACAGTTTACATTCACAGGGCTACAGCTTATGTTCCAAATGATCAGTATTGCACAACAACAGGCTCCACATCTTTGAACGACAAACTCCACATCTCACATATGCATGATCTACAAATACAGATAGTCTACAGATATGCCATGTTACCTGCATGCTCCATGTGTGCTTGCTGGGTGGCTCCAACCTCCATCATGGTGTATGTCTGCTGCTGTTGTTGTTGGGCAGGTGCCGCCAGGCTCAGGAGCAGCTCCTTTACTCTGGTGAGGGGAGGATGGGTATTAACACCACCTCCTGTTGCAAGCTGTTGTCTATGCACATCAGCAGCACGCTGACGGACATGTCTGAGAAGATCACTGCAGTGGTGGTGTACCTGCTCATATGTCTGGTTATGCAGGCCTACCTTACTGACCCTGCGGACAACATCTTGCCACATTGCAGTACTCCCCTGCTGGTCCTGGCTGGTTCGTGAGAATATGAGATGGTAGTGCTGAATCATACTGCTAGTAATGATATCATCTTCAGCACTACTGTAACTCGGGTTCCTGTGGTGGGCCATGATCCATGGAAGACATAAATACAAAAGTTGTCTGAGCAAGTTATATGGCACATTTATCATTATACAGTACAGATATCACTGAACTGCCATATATAGCAACCTATAAGCTAACCGAGAGTGAAACACTGTAACTGCCACTTATCACTGCTCACCCCACAACTGCTTGAAAGTGCCTTGCTCACTCTCTATCTAATGAACCATGTTCTGCACAGCAACAAAATAAAATCACTATATAAGACTATACAAGAGTACCTGGCACACTATATGCAACACGATGCACCACCTGGCCACAGCAGATATACATCAAGCTGATGTGTAAAGAAATATATCATCCATCACAATCAATGTAAGGTCCAGTAAATGTATTACTATTATACCACACAACTTGTTAATGCCAAACCTGTGGCCAAAATATGTGCACAATTGGGAATATAGGTCACATACTGCTGTAGTACACTATGAATGTTGCTAGATACGCAGTTATATGTATTACCACACATATGTCAAAGGACATGTTACAGACATACCCACACACACGTCAGACATAATTACAGGACACAAAGGTATGACAACCCAGATAAGCTTTCAATGTGTACTATACAGCACTGTGTGTCAGTACTTACACAACCTTAATCTTGAGAAATGTAATCTGTGATGAATACAGGGGCCACACAAAACAGTGGATGAAAGCAATGTGGACATACACCATACTTTGCTGTACAGGCCCCAAGCTTCAATTTGTACTACAGTACACACAGGATTTGCATTCAACAATCAATAATCATAGATGTAGTGCTTTAGCCTCCAATGACACACCCTAGTTAAAACCAAGGGACTTAATCACACTGTATGCAATAGCACTTGTTCTGCCTAGCAACAGAATACACAGCTTTTGCTAGGATCAAAGCAAGGACCCATAATACCATAACATAAACAGTTAGTCAACAGTACAGAGACTCTATTGCAACAAGTAGATGTACGTGTGTATGAGTGTGTATATATATATATATATATATATATATATATATATATATATATATATATATATATATACATATACACATCCATTTGTCCACATATACATATATATAGGCACATATACATTTCACCTTTCATATTGAGAATATCAATTATACAAAGGATGTAAGGTGTACAGTAATGTAATAAAATCACACAGTCTTGGGATGAATGCATTGAAGGTGTTCACAGCCCAGGTAGCTTTAACAGACCTTACTAGCTTCAACATTGCAAACTGAACAAACCACCCACAGTGTTTAACCACCATATGTCATAGACCAGCACTGTGTGCTGTCTTGTTTGTCACACACTAAAACCTACATACAAATATGCACATACTAACCTTCACCAACATATATATCTCCCCACTTTGCAAACAGTTGCAATATGTCCCCTGCTCTATGCACATATACAGATGTGAATATATATGACACATATATATTTCTCAGTATGTGTGTGTGGCATACACACACATGGTCCACACTGTTGTAAGTCCCTGGACCTCACAGCTGAACTGTTGGGCCTTGCTGCAACACAAACAGGTATCCCATATGAACACACACTAACATTAGGGGGGGCGTATATATGGCAACAGATGCTAGATAAGCATACTAGACTGCTACAGCAGTTGCCAATGCTAAGCTACACTTTAATATGACTATCGTGCATGTGTTGTTCTGTCACACCCATGTTTATATAATGTCAGCGCTAATCCCCCCAACAGCCATTGGCCACACTACTGTACTGAACACAGATAACATGGATCAGATATTTGACATTTAATGCTGAGCTACACATTTCACAGGTATGTCCCACTGCCCACAGGTACACACAGTATTGTCCATAGCAGTAGTTAAGCAGAACATCTGTGCATAAAGAAGTACTGCTGCCACATATGAATGTTTCACATTATGTAGACTATTCTTCAATAGCAACTAATACATTCCATTAAATACATATGTGTCACATACCTTTCCTTTGTATAATTTGGCAATATTTCTTTTTCCTTTTCTCTCTTTTTCTCTTTTTCTCTTTTTCTCTCTTTCTCTTTCTCTCTCTCTCTCTATCTGTCTCTCTTTCTGTCAGTCTCTGCAATAGAGTGATTGAGTTTGTTGGCAGAGATTGCAGCCTGCTTTTGTAGGAATTTGCACATGAGCATGTGATGGCCTCTGCACCAACTAGTGCCCACCATTTGCTAATTGCATGCAGCCTGCTGTGTAGTAATTGCAGTAATCACTGTCATAGCAACCTAGTACTATAAATTGCTGACTCATGTAGGTGTGGCCCTTTCAGCTTTCCAAGATGGAGATCATCCTTGTTTGGTGTGGACATCATTGCTTAAGACAGAAGGTTGGTATAGTTCTTATATCAGAAGCCAGGGGTGTAGCCAGAGATTTACATTTTGTACTCAGACCTAATGTTGCTGCTTCCAGTACCACTTGTCAGTGTAGAAATGTACTCACCCCTCAAAATGCTACCCCAAGATACATGGAAAGATGACTTTCTTTTCAACTGTTACAATTAACTGTCATACAAAGCTAGTTTTAGAGATGTATTCCTTTGGCACAAGAATTGTTTGTGAACTGCTATACTGTGAATATTCATTTACTCAGTTCTAAACAGTTTGTGCTTTTTTAGTGTTGACATTAGCACGAGCTGCTCTGAAAAACTGGACACATTTCAGTACAGTGAGTATACTTACCTACATCCTTGGTAGACCCTGCACACACAGGTATATTCTACATTTGGGTAGGGTTGCAGAAGTACAGAGAGCGTAAGTAGTATTGTGCGGATTTTATCTTGCTGGACTTACAGGGCTGCTGTGTACATGTTAGTTTATCAAGGCATGTAGTCTGTCTGCGTAACTCCCAACTGTGGACATGATAGCCAGAGAATAGCCTGTTATTTTTTGTCTGTGCACCACACATGTCTTTTCAGCAATAGAGCAATGGCATTCTTACAGTTGGTTGCTACCAGTACATGGCTACATCCATTTGTATTTCAGTGTTGTATTCCTACATTAGGGTATGCTTCCAAAACTCATTCCAAAGCTATTTGCACAGTGTGTAACAGCAGAAAGGCTAATATGCCTCTGTGTTTCTACCTCTGCCAGACCTCTCAACCAGTCAGGTATATATTTAAACAGACTCAGGGAAAAGTCAAGAAAAAGTCAGGGACAATCAGGGACACCTTTAAAATATTAGTGCCATTAAGTTCAGATTTGTAAAAGGCAGATCATGTCTCCTAAACCTGATTTACTTCTTTGAAGCAGTCACCATAGCCATAGATGAGGGTACAGTGGTTCACACAGCTTATCTAGATCTTGCCAAGGCTTTCGACACCATCCCTCACTCTGGAATTATAGATAAGCTCACTAAACTAGGTATGAATCCCTATGTCACAAGATGGCTTGCCAACTGGCTCATGGACAGAACCCACACTGTGAAAGTAGTGGATTCCAAATCTGACTTCAGACCAGTGACAAGTGGAGTACCACAGGGTTCAGTCCTGGGTCCTCTCCTGTTTGGTATCTACTTCTCTGAAGTGCAGGCTAACACAGAAGGTCTTTGGTAACTAAATTCGCAGATGACTGCAAACTAGGAGCCATAATCGAAACTCTTAATGATGTGGACATACTACAAAAGGGCCTCACTGAGACAGATACCTGATGTCAAAGCCATGGCCTGAAACTCAATGCCAAAAAGTGTATTGTCATCCCCTTTGGTAAAAACTCTGTACCCATGAACTACCACGTAGCTGGTAGTCTACTTAATGCCGAAAATGTGATACGAGACCTTGGGACACAGGTGGACAGTAGTCTCTCCTTTGATAATCACATTGCCACAGTGGTCAGGAAATCCTTCTACGTGGCTCATCTCATCACAAAAGGATTCTCATCCAGAAAAAAAGAGGTCATTGTTACCCTCTACTCATCACTCATTAGACCCATTATAGAGTATAACGCCCCTTTTGGTATGTACCTCACAAGACATCTACAACAACTGGAAAGACCACAGAAATACCTCACAAAGAGGATTACTGGCCTCAAACAGATGCCCTACGCAGACCATCTAAAAAATTACAGCTTTACTCCATCACATATCACCTACTCAGGGGCAATCTCTGCCTAACATACAAAGCTATGTCAAACCCAGAGCTGTTGGACATGCCCCAAGTAAAGAAATCCCAATCCCTCCAAGCTACACATTCTAAGGACCTAAACCTTGTCACTACAACAAACAGAACATGCTGGAGGGATATATTCCTGTCCCAGAGACTTCCCATACTCTGGAAAAGACTACCTATCTATGTCAAAGAGAGCGTTTCATTAGCACTCTTCAAGAAGAATCTTGATGATTGGATGGGTAATAGGAAATTCACCACGGGGATCACTTCTGTGGTTCTGCTTGACAGGGGCACAGGAAAATAATTTTCTTGGGTGGCAAAAGCCAGGATACCTTTTTGACTAGGCTTGTATAGGCCCTAGGGCCAATAGCCTAGTACCTACCTATGAATCTATAATTTTTCTGTTTGCTTTACCTTGTATTTGATTATGAACTGTAATATATGACAAAATGAAATACCCGTGCAAAATCTAGTTAGGAAAAACAGAAAATGACAACAATATTACCTTTTTTTAATTTTTTTTACTTGTTTTGTTCTTTAAAGACCAGCCATTTCTTGTTGCTTGTCTCTTTAAGCTGACAGGAGTCCAATCCATATTTTCTTATTGATCTAAAAGTTCCTTTTTCTGAGAAAAGTCCACTGCATTTTCTAGAGAATTAAATGTTTTCTGACCTTCTGGTAAAAAGATCCTAATTCTAGCCTGAAAAATTAAAAATGAGTTGAGTTTTAATGTTTAGCTTCATTAAATCTTTTATGAATTGAATATGTGCTTTCCTTTTGGTCATAACAGATGCAGTATATTCACTGTCAAACCTGATAGTGTTGTTTATTTTTATCATAGAATTAGCCCAAGCAGTCTTCAGTATCAGGTCTCTGTCTGGGCTGGAGAGAAATTTTACAAATATAGATCTGAGGACTGGATGATTTTTCTTCAAAGAAGAAGTCAAAAAGATCTATGAGCTCACATAATACCAAAAGAGAGCGAGAGAGCTTCTGGTAGATTTAGAATTTTAGTCATCCAGTTGGTTAAATACTGCAACATATTTCTCCTTCCTTTTCTGGTATTCCATATATCCTACTATTATTTCTTCTATATCGTTTTTTTTAGGTCCTCTATTTTTTCCATAAACAAAGTATTTTGTTTTAACAGGAATTCTGTGTGATTTTTATGCTCTGCTAGTCTGCTATCCAGGCCATTTAATGTGTCTTCTGTTGCTGAGATCCGAACAGATCAGTTTTATGATCTCTTTAACATTTCTGTTTGTTTCTTGGAATTTTCTTTTATAGTGTCTGTTTTGATCTCAAGTTTATCAAATTTGATAGAAAGCTCCTGGCTACTGTCCATTATAGTATATATTCCTGTTTCACGGAGCTGTCTTGAGAGTTCACTTCTGAGTGGCTTATTCTGTCACAACAGTCAATAAATCTTCTGACTGGAAAAAAATCAAAGAAAAAACATAAAAACCTGATTTTTCTTTCAAATAGTTGTCCAAGTTTGTTTAAAGGACTCAAAATGTATAAGAAAATAAGCTTTGTTATGTCTGTATAATAAAATCCTGTCAGAAAAAAAATTAAGCAGACCTAAAACTTTGTGCTGTTAGCAGTCTGCCATCTTGAACCCACCCTTTGTTTGGTACTTTTTGATGATGTGGAAGCAAGATACATAACTTTACAATTTTTCTAGATAGCAACATTTGCGACTGGAGTGCTGGAAACTTATTTTCAACAGTGTAATAGGAATGCAAATCTGAGTTTCATAACTAAGATGCACAGGAATAAAATTACCCTAACCCTCCAGCTTGAGAGAAATGAGGATTAAATTCCTCATTCCTTTCCCTTCCTTGCTGACTCCTCCATTATCTGAGACAGTAATCAAACCCAGGTCTTCTGAATGATTGGAAAGACATTTTATCTTGCACTTTATGACAGGGATGCAAGAGAAGTATACTGTGTAATGGGAAAAAATGTAGCATTATTCAGTTACAACAAGCACTATTCCATGATATTGGCTTGGAGAGTTGTATAAAATATCATGTGGGAGCTGTATTAAGGTTACTTCATTTAAAAATATATGCTGGAATGGTTACTTCATTTCTTTAATTTGCCATATAGACAGTGAAAGAAGCAGCGTATGCAAGGCAAAAGCAGAGGGCCTTTGGCTGAGCAGATTTGCTTATGACTGCAAGATGAGTACATTCATTAAATCCCCAAAGATGTAGATATCCTTCAGAAAGGTCATACACACCATATAACTGGTCCCAGAGCCATGGCCTAAAACATAATGCACAAAATGAATAATCATACCCTCTGGAAAGATGACGTCCCCTGCAAATGACAACATTGATAAAATTCCCCAAAGAGTAGACCCAGTGGTAAGGCACTTGAGAACTCAGGGTTGACAGTAACCTGAACTTTGATAACCACGTGTCTATGGTGATGATAAAATCCTTTTATGTGGCACAACTTATAAGCAAGGGCATGCCATTCAGATCTAAGGAGATCATAGTCCTTCTATAATTTTCCTATATTAGACCAATAATATAGTGCATCATTCAGCATGTACCTGACCAGAAATTTGAAACAGATGGGGTTACCACAGACGTTCCTCACTAAAAGAATACAGGGTGTAAATAGCATGGCTTATGTGGATGGCTTCAAAGCCTGTCTATGTATTTGGTCTCCTACAGACTACTGTGGGGTGAGCTATGTCTAACCTACAAGGCAATCCCCAATCCAGCCCTGATGGATCTGCTTCATATTCACAAAACATTACCTCATCTAAGGACCTATATCATGTTTGTGACATAAAGAAAACATGTTGAAGGAATAGGTATATGTCTAGGGAATCACCTCGTTGCTGGACCAGACTCTCCATTCATGTGAAGCAGAATTCTTCCCTAAGCGTATTCAAATGGAATATGGACCAATAGATGAGAAATCACAAATTCACCCCTGACTTGTTGCTTGTGTCCCTCATGGATAAGGGCAGCTTGTAGATGCCCTAATGCACAGACATATACCCAACTCATTCTAGTCCTTAGGTATTGATAATTGTGAACATTGGGACATGAATGGCTAGGCTTAAAAAGGCTGTTGGACTAGTCTAGTAACCTCCTATGATTCTATGTGCAATAAATATTAATCCACATAGGGAATAAATTTATATTCTTCTGTGAAAAACAGTGACATTTCACTTTGCAATTTATAATAATGGTGAAGTGAGACACAGCCTTTAAAAATGTTTCTGGGAAGCAAAATTTGTCATTGGAGCACCTTCTATGTGGAGTTTGCATGTCCTCAGACATGCAGGTAGGTGCATGCATGAATGGGTGTGCCATCTTTGAAGGTTGGGTGTCGGGCTGGTAACTTGGCACCGTAAAAATCCACTGCCAATCATTAGTGAACCAGAGTTCTGTTGTGGGACCCCTAACTGGGAAAAGCCGAAAGACTTTTTTAGTATTAAAAAAAAAAAACAGGCCAAATATTGTTAGCCAGAAATGGTGATGACTTTACTTTCAAATTTGTACTACAAAACACGCCATGTCACTAATACTAATAATAACAACATGGCAACTACACTGAGCTAACAATTACCACTGCTTAGCACTGACATAATCCCTTTATGTTGGACTTATCTTCATCAGTTGTAGAATTATTCATTTACATTTTGAAAAATAGATAAATTCTGATGAAAAATGTGGCTCTTGCACATGAGTGCAAGTGAACACAAAAAGGAGAATGGCCTGTGCCTAGAAAGTGACAAACATTTTGAGTTGAGCTAAACTGAAAATGTTTTGCAATGTACTTAGGATGGAATTAGTATGGGGATTTAAACATCAGTTCTCTTCTTGGTAAAGAAAAAATAGAAATAAACAGAACATCAAAAAGTGCTACAAAAGAACAGAGTTCAATAGTTTATCAAAGATCATTGATTTGAAGTTCATTTCACATTTATGAACATTCATCGTCTGAAAACAGAAGTGTGAATACATTTGCTATGTAAGATCTTTTGTACAATAGCGTAATATCTAGTATTGTCCACCATGATGACAGACAGTGCAATAGCTTGACTAAACAGATACAAAGGGCCGACTGCTGATAAGTAGAATGCATTGTATAATGGAAAACCTGTAACATATGATTTTGTTATAAAATGAATTCCTATTGCCACTGCATTAAATATAACAGCACTGTACTGTTAGGATGCTATTTACCAGACTGCTTGTATTAGTGGTGAAACATCAAAAGTTACCAACCAGTAAGGTGGAAAAGCAACAGATGCTGGACTATATCACATGAAAATGGTACTCCATGGTTCCCCTCTAATATTTAAATTTCTCCAAGTCTTTTGGGTTTCGAATATCATGATGAGAATGGACCTCAATCCATAGTCAAAGTATAATTAAAGTTCATGAAATTAGTATTGTTTCAGTCTTTGATGTTAGCCAGAAGTGTTCTTGGCAGTACCCGCAATGTGGCAATTATTGACTCCTTCTGCAGTTCATACAGTCTTACACGTATCTGTAACATATCTAAGTATGATCGTAAATACTTTTTTATAAAACCTATTGCTCCTACTACTAATAGAACTGTCTGGGTATCTTTCTTCCACATTGTCCTTGTTTCTGCCTGCAAATCCTGGTATTTTATGACTTTGTGTCTCTCTGTACGTAAGACACTGTAGTCACTGGGTGTAGCAGTTTCAATGAACAATACTACTTTTGTCTTCTTTTCATGGACTACTGTATCTGCTTTTCTCACGTCTATATCTTTTGAACTGTTGGTATTGGTTGATCTCATGTGATGTAGACTTCATCATTTTCTATAATGCTTTCTGGCTCATATTTCCAATGCTTCTCAGCTACTTCAAAATTATAATGTAATTTGTTTTTTGGCACATTCAGTTGCTGCCTGATTTTTATCTACTTCTGGTTTGATTTCCATTCCCACTTTACACTGATATGATTCTGCTGAATTAAGCAGGGAAGACATCTTAGACTTGCTCTCCTCATGTTTTAAACTTTCACTATGTTTGGGTCTTATGAGGTCAGCAGATATGTATGTACTCTTATGATTGCAGATCCATACCCCCTTCAGGATGGGAAATATATAGTCTTGGTACACACTGATTTTTTTATAAATCCTTTGATGAGCATAAAGCATCCTCTTTGTTTTCCTGTCCAACTGACCCAACACCTTTTGGTGTCCGTCAGTCACTCCAAAAATGTAAGTTAGGACAGGAAGAGCAAATGTGTTTATAGCTTGAACTTTAATCCTAGATGTCAATGCTGTTTTCCTTAGTTTTATTTGCATTAGTTCATGTTTTATTGCTGATCCTTCATCAATTCCCAAATATTTATATACTCCGTCTTGCTCAAGTTCTTTTATATCACATTCTTGTCCCAAACTGATGTTTTCTTGGTGCTGCAGTTTTCCTGCTTCAAGGGTTGCTTTTGCACATTTGTCAAGAGCAAATGACATTCTTGTGTCATCTGAGAAGGTTTTGACCACATGCAGTTGTGCTTTCAGATCCTCATCTGATGAACTATACAATTTTAAATCATCCACAGAAAGGAGATGAGAAGTCTTTAGACTTTGTTGTTTTCTGGGAGTCAAATTGTAGCCATGGCCTAATCTGTTAAGTAGACAGCTAAATGGATTAAGGGTAAGACAAAAGCGCAACAGTGACAAAGAGTCACCCTGGAATATCCCCTTTGAATTTTTATCCTGGAATAATAATTTGTCCATCATGACCTAATTGCAAATGGTTTGCCACTGTTTCATGGTCGCTGTAATGTAATTGATCAGTGTAGGGTGTATCTTATACACTTTTAAGCCCTTCTTTTATCCATGAATGTGGGATACTGTCAAATGCCTTTTTGTAGACTGTCCATGCCATACCTAAATTCTTCTCCATTTTACAGTATTCCATTATGATTTTATTTAACAAGAGATATTCCTTTGTTCCATATGACTTACTTTCAGTACCCTTTTGTTCTACTGCCATGATTGAGTTTACTTCTAAATCACTGTAAACTCTGTCAGCATCAATTCCAGTGTATAGTTTATACATCGTCGGAAGACAAGTTATTTGTCTCTAGTTTTTAGGATAGCTTGCAGGTTCATTCTTAGGTAGGAGTATTGCTTTTCCTGTTGTTAACCAGGTTGGTGTCTTTGGAGTAGGCATATAAATAGTTCTTACTCCTGACTAAATCTTCATGTAAAGATGTTAATACTTTTAACCAGAAGTTAGGTATCTGGGCCTGGGGTTTTCCATTTGGGAACTTTTCTTAATTTTGTTTCAGTCTCTCTGGCCGTTACTTCATCCCGTTTCATATCCTGTACATTTGAACATCTTATTCTTTCTTTTACTTCTTCTATCCATTTAACATCTCTGTTATGTTCTATAGGATCTTCATAGATATTTCTCCAAAATATATCTATTTCTTCTTTTTTGGTAATGTTTTAATTCTTTTTGCCTCGTTTCTCAATTATCTATAAAACTTTTTTGGGTCATCAATAAATTGCTTATTTTGCACTTTTCCTTTTTATTTATCTGCGTATCTTCTACATTTTTCTGCCTGTTCTTCAGTTTATTATTTGCGATAGTGTACGATCGATCCTGATCTCTTCTAATACTGCACATTACTTTTATCACTTCTACCTTTCTGAGTATTTTTGTTGATCTGTTCCCTCTTCTCATACCTCTCTACCTGAAATCATAAAAAATCATAAAAAATCTGGAGAAAAGCACATAAAAATAGGTACAAATCTGCACACTGATTAAAATAAAATTTGCATACATAATTATGTAACCCCGCCTACTCTGGTGGAATTGTGGTACACCAAATTTTAAACGCAAATTGAACAACAGAGAAAATACTACACACAAAATAAACAGAACAATAGTGTTTCGTTTAAATTAATATTTGAACTTGTATGAAACTTTGAACTTGTGCAAAACTGAAATACAATTTCTTTTACAAAAATAAAATTAACTGATTCTACACTAATATTATATAACACAAAATATAACCAAAACAAAACATGTATTAAGATCTGAACTTGTTTATATTAATGTCATCCGAACTGGTATAAAACTGTGAACTTGTATAAAACTAAAATACAATTTTCTTTTATAAAAATAAAATTAACTACTAGTAAGGTGCCTGCCTCAATAAGAAACTGTACTTGTTCTTAGCTCTGTGTAATCATACTGCTTCAAAAGTCACCTTGAAAGATAACATTACATTGCAGTTTCTTATTTGTTATGCTAGGCTATTAATCGCCACCCCAGGATAGTGTGAGATACATAAAAAAATGATGCATTGCATCAAAAAGTCACTAATGGGTAACAAACTAAAATTAAAATCAGCAGAAGGCACAGATACAACTCCATAATATTATTTAGTTATATTACTGCAGATATTATGGCCATGCCTCTAAATCTCTTAGAGCAAGAAATCTGGACAAAGCCACAAATAATGGGGGGATAAACAAAGGCTCAAAAATAGTGATGCTTTTTAAATATTGCTCTTCCAAACTTAGAAAGTTGACAGAATAACAGATTTTGCATTGCATGAATTTTCTGAAGGATGAAGTAAGTCTGGAAATTAAATGTAATGCCTGCTGCCTTGCATTGCATATTCTAGACATTCAGCGAAAATCTGGACACTAGTGATGAGCTACAGGAAGGTTTTCAGCTTTTCCCAGTTAGGGGTCGCCACAGCAGAACTCCGGTCTGCTCATGATTGGCAGTGGATTTTTACGGTGCCGAGTTGCCAGCCCGACGCCCAACCTTCAAAGAAGGCATGCCATTTCACGCTCGCACCTACCTGCATGTCTTTAGCATCACTCGACTGCGGGAGGACATGCAGACTCCACACAGAAGGCACTCCAGCCGAGAATCGAATGGGAGAACCTCTTGCTGTGAGGCGACAACGCTAACCGCTGCACCACTGCGGCTACCTATGCATCATAAATAGTGTGTTCACTTTATCAGTGAAACTGTTTCATTCAAAATATGTTCAACCAAAAGTTTTCCATATAAGACAGTACAATCATTTCATATTTAACAATGAATATTTGCAATGTTTACTTCAGTGTCTGTGTTACTGGCCTTATTAATAATTACTTTTTCATACAGACGTGACACTTAATGCTCAAGTTATGATGAGAAAGCTGATATTACTAAGAAAATGAGAAGAAACAGTGTTGTATCATTCGTTTACAAGTTTCTCTAGTGGTTCTGACACTTTAGGCCAATAATTAAGATTGGTACACCTAATAATAGAGCTCCACTTTATAATCTTTACCTCTCTGTGTTGAGAATAGATTTTAAAGACAAGAAAACATCATAGAAGGATGGAAGTGCCTTCTGTAACCATCTTTTTGTGATTGCTTTTCTTGATATAGATAAAATAGTGCAAAACGGAGAAAACTAACTCGCCTTTATGTATTCTGGCATGACATTATTGTACAAAACCATGCTTCAAGTCAAGCAAAAATGATCAGACCAAAAAGTTTGACTTTAGAACTGAATATCTGACCAACAATTTTGCAGCATTGTACAATGAAATATAATGTCCTTTAAAATAATTTTTTGAATAACGTATCTACACACACACACACACACACACACACACACACACACACACACACACACACACACACACACACACACAGGCTCTCAACCTCTTAGAACAAGAAATCTGGACAAAGCCAATAAGCCACAAATAAAAGTGGGAAAAAGGCCCAAAAATAGGGACATGTTTTAAATACTGCTCTTACAAACTTAGTTGACAGAATAATGGGTTTTGCATTAGCATGAATTTTTCTTAAGGGTATGAAGTCTGAAACTCAAACATCTGTCATTATTTTCTAACTTCAGTCTTTAATGATTTGCCACTACATTTCCAGAAACTTTTATGAAAAATGGACAAAAATATGAGGCAAAAATCTGGACATTCTGGGAAAATCTGTGCGGTTGAAAGCTATGGTTAGCTGTTCCTCATACAATTTGTGGTTTGCTGGAAAATTGCTGAGTGAAGCTTGAAGTCAGTAAATGACAGACACTTGAGTTTCAGATTGCAATCACTGCATGTTTTTCAGAATTTGCATATTAACTCAAATCCTGTTATTCTAGCAAGTAGCAAGTTATTAAGTTTATAATAGCAATATTTAAAATATGTCACTAATTTTCAGCCTTTGTTCCCCCCTTATTTCTATGTTCACAGATTACTTTTGTTTCGCTAAGAGGTTGAGATGGTTGCTTTGTTTACTTAAGTGACTGAAAAGGATAGTCCTGCTGGCAGGTGGAGCCTTACGTCTTGTCAATACCATGATGGATTTTGGTTCACCTGGGCCTCCATATTACATATCCATATGTTTGCTTTGTAAAGACTTGAACAGGTAATAGAGAGAAGGGATTATCTGTTTAAGGCTAATTTTTTAGTAGGAATACTTTAGTGAAGTATAGCTCACTTGCTGAAAAGCAATATTGTAACTGTCAAATATAATTGTTTAGTGTTGCTAGTTCATTCCTTCGGAATATCTCAGTTTATGCTTTACTTTACATGGTGCATAGGATTTACAATAAAGACAACCTCCACACACACACACACACACACACACACACACACACACACACACACACACACACACACACACACAAATACATGTGATCGCCTTGCTCGCATTCACAAATTCACACAAACATACACATCTGCACAAATGTAAACATTTATTATTATAGACACAGGGACAGAGAGCGGGATGAGACACTATGATGAAATCTAGCTGCTTTTTTTTCTTTTCCCTGGAGGAGCCAGGGGAAGTCAAGATAAATTGCTCATTCTATTTCACTCTCAGACTGGCACTGTGCACTGCAAGACTTAGAGGCCGGGTGGACCAATCCAACTCTGCAGACTGCAGCTCGACTGCTGCACTTAACAGCTCGGTTGCTTGCTAGTCACTTGTATTCATTTTAAAACAAAAACAGCTCAGGACTCGACAGCTGCTCCATTCATTGGTCTAATTCTGTCACTACCTGCTGCTGACTGCTGCTGTTTTAAATCCAGGGCAGCAATTGATTGCACTTCCACAATACCCACACTGTCACTGTTGCAAGTGCAATAACCAATGACATACAGAAAAGGAAACAGAGTGTACACCCCCTCGATGCCTCAGCTGAATTCTGACAGGCTGACAGTCTGTATCATGAAGCTGACATCAGTGCACATGCACCTGCATATAATGACATCAGAAAGAACTCTGCAAAAAAAAAAAATTAAAAAAAAAAAAAAACAGGAAATTCGGGAATTGAAGGGGTCGCTCGGGAATTCATGGTACCCCATTATTTTGCCATCAAAACCAGTAAATACTGAGGAACTTAGTACAGTTGAGAGTTTTGCCTCTTCTGCGCTCTTCTAACAGTGATACTTCTTGTCCTAATTGTTTTATGGTTTTCTCCATAATAAACTTCCATGATGGTATTTGATTTATCCCCTTCCTTTCTTCCGTTCCCCTCACTGTCCTGTGTTTTTGTGGTAAGACTGCATCTGTAATTAATTTAGATGCACAGTAATACATCCCATTTATTTCTGTTAAATCAGGTGGATCTAGTTGAACAGTTCTAATTACTGTGTTCATTTCTTTTATCAAACTTCTAACTTTTGGGGAGTTTATTGACTTTCTGTAGTTTATTTCTTACATTGATCTTAATATTTCTGTCCATCTCTATTAAATCAAGCAACTCTTCTCTTAGATCATTTTCTACTGAACTGAAGGTACATTCTTTGTTCTCCATTTCCTGCAGGCATTATACAGAAAGTTCCAGAGCATTTTCCTGTGACCTATTCTCTTCAGTTTCATCCTGTGTCATCCATTGCTCTTTCATATGGGAACTCACTGACCTATCATTCTACAACATTGACTGTGCCAGAGTTGTCACAATTTCTTGTAACTTCCCTTGCTGTGCAACTGCAACTGACCTTTTGTACTGGTTTCGTATGGGAGACCCCAAAGTATCTTCATATGGCAACTGATCAGATGCTTCCCACTACACTGGGTTTTCCTTAATTTGGGTGTCCATTGCTTTATCCTGCTGTGATGGTAACTGAGTTAATTTTTCTACACTAAATCCTTCACTTTGCAGATGATCCACAACCTCAGTTTCTATTTCTTTCCCTCTCTATTACAAATCCTCTTTTCTACTTTTCCTCTTTGTTTTCTTATTTTTTTGTATTATAAAATGTTCCACATCTGGATGCTTTTGCCTATATTTCTCTTCGGATATCTTTGGTGCTGCTCTTTTTGTATTAATTAGCTTTGCTTTCTCCTTTGCATAAATGTTGCACCGTATTAAATCTCTTTCTTTTTTCCATGTCCGTATTTCTTCTTTAGATGACTGCTGTTCCTCCTGCTTCTCCTTACGTTGGGGACTTGTTATTCCATAACATCACCTTCTAATTTTTTTAACTTCTACTTTACTAATCGTCTGTTCTAAGTTCGCTCTTTGTGGCCTTATTTTTGAATTGTGAAACTTTCCATATCTCGATGCCTTTGCCTGTATTTCTCTTTGAATATCTTTGTGACTGCTTTTTTCTACTGATTAATTTGGTTTTCTTCTTTCTATAAATATTATCAGATCTCTCTTTCTTTCCCATGTCCATATTTATTTTTTATACCTTTCAAAAATCTCTGGATCATGTTCTTTATATTTTATCATTTCCTTAGCCACTTCTTTTTCCAAATGGCCTACGATTTTTGGTCTACATAATGCTTTTCATAAATCTGTTGTATTAATGAACACAGATATTTATTTGAAGCTTCTGACAGTTTTTCTTGTGCAAGTATTTTTCTTTCCTCTTATTTCTTTCTTAATCTTTTTGTCTATCTTCTGTCTGGCATTTCTAGGCTTCTTGCATAATACTAACAATACATAATTCCTGTCATATCCTCAATAGCCCACTCTATCGATTTTACAGCTCATTCTTGGCCTATCAGTTTTTATGATTTCTGTGGACTACTACTTCTTTCTACAACAGGGAGGCCATCCTCCCCCTGGACCTGGCCTAGTCCCATTGTAGGAATGTGGCCATGTCTTGAGGATTCTACATTGTCCTTTTCTGCAGTCCTGGCACCAGTGCGCCAACCACAATTGGGCACTTTTTTTATTCTGAGTTTTGTGCACCCAGCTATCTTTTTATGTTTTAACCTACTTCTGTCCATAATATATGCTATATCAACTACAGTGTATATATCAGTGTTCCCCTCCAGTTTGTCTGCTTTGATGTTGCCTCAGTCATGACATCATCTGCAAGATGTGGAACTCGAAAAATGTTATTATATCGTCAAGCATACTAAGTTGTTCAAATCTTTTATGTAACTTAATAGTTGTGCCTTATGTCTTATCTGTTTAGATGACATTATTTTAGCCCATCATGATGCATTGTGTTTAATTTTAAAATCTTTTGTTTTTATTTTTAAAAATGTGCTTGAATTTGTTATTTATCATTTATGTAGTCCCCTTTTATTTGTTCTTACTATGGTAAATGTGTTGACTATTAGATATGAATAATTTCTATAACTATATTGTTAGGTAAAGAGATTTCTTACTCATTTACTGAATCAACCTTGTTTTCATTGTTTTAGGATCAGAAAGGATTAATAGATTTTTGTTGGTTTTGGATCAGAACAGATGAAGGCGTGTTCATAGGTTCATAGGTAGGTACTAGGTTATTGGCCCTAGGGCCTATATAAGCCTAGCCAAAGGTACCCTGGCTTTTGCCACCCAGGAAAATTATTTTCCTGTGCCACTGTCGAGCAGAGCCACAGAAGTGATCCCCGGGGTGAATTTCCTATCTCCCATCCAATCATCAAGATTTTTTTTGAACAGTGCTAATGAGGAGCTTTGTTTGATATAGATAGGTAGTTTGTTCCAGAGTATGGGAAGTCTCTGGGACAGGAATCTATCCCTCCAGCATGTTCTGTTTATTGTGGTGACGAGGTTTAGGTCCCTAGAGCGTGTAGCTCATAGGGATTGGGATTTCTTTAAGTGGAGCATGTCTAAAAGCTCTGGGTTTGACATAGCTTTGTGTGTTAGACAGAGATCGCCTCTGAGTAGGCGATATGCAACGGAGTAAAACTGCAGTTTTTTTAGACAGTCTGCATAGGGCATCTCTTTGAGGCCAGTAATCCTCTTTGTGAGGTTTTTCTGTGGCCTTTCCAGTTGTTGTAGATGTCTTGTGAGATACATACCAAAAGGGGCATTGTACTCTATAATGGGTCTAATGAGTGATGAGTAGAGGGAAACAATGACCTCTTTTTTCCTGGATGAGAAACCTTTTGTGATGAGGTGTGCCACATAGAAGGATTCCCTGACTACTATGACGATGTGATTATCAAAGGAGAGACTACTGTCCACCTGTGTCCCAAGGTCTCTTATCACACTTTCGGTGTTAAGTAGACTACCACCTATGTGGTAGTTCATGGGTACTGAGTTTTTACCAAAAGGAATGACAATGCACTTTTTGGCATTGAGCTTGAGGCCATGGCTTTGACACCAGGCATCTGTCTCAGCAAGGCCCTTTTGTAGGATGTCCACATCTTTTGGAGTTTTGATTATGGCTCCTAGTTTGCAGTCATCTGCAAACTTCATTAGCCAAAGACCTTCTGTGTTGGCCTGTACTTCAGAGAAGCAGATACCAAACAGGAGAGGACCCAGGACTGAACCCTGTGGTACTCCACTTGTTACTGGTCTGAAGCTGGATTTGGAGTCTGCTACTTTCACAGTGTAGGTTCTGTCAGTGAGCCAGTTGGCAACCCATCTTGTGACATAGGGATTTATACCTAGTTTAGTGAGTTTATCTATAATTCCAGAGTGGGGGATGGTGTCAAAAGCCTTGGCGAGATCTAGATAGGCTGTGTGAACCACCTTACCCTCATCTACGGCTTTGGTGACTGCTTCAAAGAAGTCTATCAGGTTTAGGAAACATATCGGCCTTTTACAAACCCGAACTGGGTGGCATCCTGAGTTTGGAGATTACCCATGTCATTGTTTATAAGTTCTATGATGATACGCTCCATAGCTTTGCAGACCAGGCTTGTTAGGCTAATTGGGAGGTAGTTTCTGGGGTCTGTGGTGGCTCCCCCTTTGTGGAGTGGGATAACTGTCACCGTGCGCCATTCAGTGGGCACATAGCCTGAGGTGAGGCTGTGATTGAACATGGTACTTAGGTGGGGTGCCAGTTCGTTCTGTAGTTCATGTAGAACACAGCCTGGGTTGTCGTCAGGTCCCATCGATGCTGTGTTCTTGGCTTTGGATAGTATGTTTTTTACCTGTGCAGCCGTGATTACAGGAACTTTGCATTCTTCTGGTATAGAGATGGGCCCTTTATGGGATGACAGAGGGGTAAAGTTAGCACTGAACCTATCTGCCAGGATGTTGGCAACATCCGTTGGTTCTGTATATTTAGTGCCATTGTGCTGTAACTCAGAGCAGATCTGAGTGTTGCCATTGAGATTCTTGACATAGCTATAGAATGCTTTGTGGTTGTATTTAGAGTCACTGGCGATTTTGTTTTCATAACTAGCTTTGGAGGATTTTATGAGGGATCTCAGCTTCTTACTGAAGCTGACCAGGAAGTTTCTCCAATCATGGGATTTTACTCTTTTTTGCAACAGTTTCTTTCTTCTGTTGTGGAGTTTGTTTATGGCAGGGGACCACCAGATTGGCTTCCTTTTTTGGAGGATAGCATCTTGGTTCTGTTAGGGATTGCATGATCCATGCACTAATGTAAGTGCTTATAAAGTGCATTTGTGTAGGATTCAGTAGTCATACCTCTATTGTCCGTCAGCATGGGTGTCGTGAAGTTTGCCACTTCTGTCTTAAGAAGCGTGAAGTTGGCTTTGGAGAAATTTTTTACTGTGGTTTCCCTAATGAGAGGTGGGGGAGGGATGTGGATGTCTAGGGTGATTAGCCTATGGTCGGATCTGACCAACGAGGAACTGACCTCTGGTGTGGAGTACCGGTTGCCCATGTTGGTAATAACCAGGTCTAGGATATTGCTGCCCCTGGTGGGGGTGTGAATAAGTTGATCCATGGCATTGGAATTCATGTATTCCAGAAAATGTGGCACACAAGAGTTGGTACACGAGTAATTTTCCCAGTTAATGGTAGGGTAGTTGAAATCACCCATTATTAGGGTGTTATGTTGTACCCTAATATTTTCCAGTGTATTAAGAAATGAGGAGTGGGAATCCTGCGACATGGTGGGGGATCTGTAGCAAGCTACAGTTTGGATTGCGGTCTTGCCCAGAGTTAGTTGCACTTGGATAATCTCGGCTGCATTATGCTGAGCAACTAGCCTGGAGGTGTGGATATCCTTAATGAATATGGACACGTCTCCGCCTTTAGTGTTTCGGTCCAGGTTAGGTGGCCAAAAGGTGTGGTATGAATTATAGCCTGGTAATGCAGGGGTACTCTCTGGAGCCTTGAACCAGGTCTCTGTCACTGCACAGATGTCGATGTTCTCCATTTTAAGGAGTGCTTCGAGAGAGTGCATTTTGAGGTTTAGACTTCTAGCATTGAGTAGCAATACCCTCAGATTCTTCTTGCCTGTACCTGTTAGGATGGTGAATTTGTCATTTGAACCTTGCCTAAAAAAGGCACTATAGGGGTAGCTAGAGCCTTAGCCAGTATCCGAAATCCCAGGGGCGACAGGTGCAGGCCATCTCTGGCAAAGCATTGTGGTCTGTCGATCATGTCATCCCAGGCAGACAGATACTGGATCCCCTTAGAATGACACCAGAAGCTTAGCCAATTGTTGAAGTCAATCATTTTGTCCTTGTACTGTGGTATCATTCTGGGTGATGGCAGGATGCTACTCAGGGCTAGGGTCATACCTGCCTGGGCTACAAGATCGGACAGCTCCTCCATGTCACTTTTCATGTAGTCCAAGGAGATACATCTCAGGTCATTCACACCAACATGGACAATGACAGAGTCATATTTGTACTTGTTGTGGAGTGACCTGAGTGCATGTGTTATGTGGCAGATCCTGGCACCCAACAGGCAGCTGACAGTAAGTTTTTCCTTGTTTAGCCTGGTGAGTGGAACATCAGTGTGCCTGACTATAGTCACCTATGACTAGAGTGTTGGGTACATTGTTATGCCTTATGGGCTGTGGTTGAGTGGCACACTGAGTTTGTGGGCTATGTGTCATTTGGGTTGTGTTGGGGGGTGGAGGTTGCTTGTGTTTCTGCTTTGGAGGTCCCTGTTGCTTGGGCAGGTTTTTACTGAGAGCCTCCACGAATGTAGGTGTGTGTTTTGTGTTTCTATGTGTGTGTTTTGGTGGTGTAGGTTTTGAGGGACTATGTGCTGAGTGTGGTGTGGTGCAAGTGTTTACCTTCTCCTCTTGACTGTCTAGTCCAGTCTTGGGTGAAGAGAGCTTTGCTTCCAGTTTGGCTATATAAGTGCATCTCTCACAGGTTGTAGTGCTGGGTGGTAGGAGGAGAGGGTTGTCTGTGTACATGAGGCAATTACTGCATTGCCCCAAGATGCCCAGATTCATCAGGTAGACAGGAGAAAACACCGGGAGCTGACCCTTAGACATGCCTGGATAGGTGCTTATTTGTTAAGTACTAGAAACTGTTTTCCTCTAGACAGTGAGGAAAGTTGAGTGCTGTAGTAATTTGTAGCTTATTATTGCTTACAATAAGTTCTGAACAAGTGCCGAGCTCAAAGAAAGAGTGCTGAAACAAAAAAACTGGCTAGTTCTAAGAAACAAAATTAAGCTAGAAGGCTTCCTTTCAACACAGAAAGGCTTGGGCCCTAGAAGCCTACAAATAGTATGGCGCACTGGGTGATTGTCAATAACTGGGATCACAAAACTAATTCTAAACCCTTGCAGCATTCAAGTACAAATAAAAAGCCTTCCAACTTGTATGTCATGGAAGGACTCTAATTTAGGTTCATAGGTAATCACTAGGAATGCAGTCCAGGAGACCACTGAAAAACCTAGCCTAATTTTCCAACTGCACTGAAACTCAGGTTAAGTGACTTGCTCAGAGTAGCACAGTAGACAAATAGAGGCTGAAGAAATGAAACCTTGCACTACAAGAAACAGCTCATTCACAACTCATACCATTAATCCTCTAGCTTCTGTGCTAATTGCCAACCCTCAACTTACCATCTTCCACCCTCAGCTACCCGTTATACTATTAGGTACAATATCGCCATAATACAAATCACTCAACACTGATATAAAAGGCATAAATATATTTAACGTTTTCCTATTTTCTTTTCTGGTGTAAACTATAAGGTACTGGACAACAGGTGTGTGGGTACACAGCAACTGCAAAAATGCTTTAAACATTTTTATTGTTTTCATACAGAGAGGATAACTGAGATGAGAAGACAATAAGGCCATGGAAACAGACACTGGGCATTAGGGCATAATTATAACAAAGCAGAGTCCATGAAACACAACAGATTAGAAAGCCATACAAGAGAAAAGTATAAAAGGATGAAGTGCATATCGCAGCACTACAAGATAAAAGGTAAAGTGTAGCACGGTGTAATACTACTAAACAATATGCAGTACAAAAGCACAGAAACGTACAAAATCCCACAACCATGAAAGTGACAGTAAAAATATCACACAGCTATATAATACGCTACAGTGCCAAGTTAGGTGTGTCTGCTACAGGTGTCCAAGTCCAACCTTCTCACAGACACAGACTCGGGCATCTTGCAGCTCCCACAACACCCACTCTTACTCAATTCTGATTAATGAGTTTGGGCAAAGTGCAGCCGTAAAGTGGAGAGAATGGAGCTAGGTCACCTTACCCAAACACGTTATTTGAGTTTGAACAAGGTAAGCATAGCAGTCATGGGAAGGAAGTGGGAAGAAGTGTGAGTGAAGATTAGATTTTTAGAGAATGATTGGAAGAGAATTGAAGGCTTACAGAGTTGGAGGGGAGTTTTAGACTCAGGGAGCGGGGGGGGGGGGGTTTAAGGTTAGGCACTCACAGAGAAGTTATGGTTTAAGGAGTGACAATAGAGTTTAGGGTTAGGAAGTGTTAGGCGAGATTTTTGTTAAGGGACCAAATGGTAGTTTAGGTTTAGGGAGTAATCAGAGACTTTAGGGTTGGGGGAGTTGAGTTTTAGGTTTAGGGAGATGCTTTATTACATACATGTCCCAGCTTGAAAGGCCTCTAGCATTCTTAATGAAGAGAGTCAAAGGGACTCCCTTAGGTATCCAGATAGATTAAAAAATCTTTCTCATTTTTCTGTATCATGCAAATGCTTATGTCGAAATCTCTGTCTTGTCTTTCATGATACAATTGATTCTGTTCTACTAGACCTTCTTCACCTTACAAACACTGCTGATGTTAAGAACACTCTCTGAAGCTCGTTACATTGTAACACAAACATGAATTATTGTCTCTGAACCTCTTAAGTTACATTGTAACACAAACAGGAGTTCTTGTCTCTAAAGCTCTTAAGTTACATTGTAACACAAGCAGGAGTTCTTGTCTCTGAAGCTCTTAAGTTACATTGTAACACAAACAGGAATTCTTGTCTCTGAAGCTCTTATGTTAAATTGTAACACAAACAGGAATTCTTAGATCAGTTTCATTCACCAAAGAACTTTCTACATGTGATTTCATTGCTCCCAGTTAAGGCTTGACACTTGAATTGGTTCACATAAATTTTCCCTAGGGATTTGTTGCATGACCCATCTAAAAAAGAGAGTTAAATGTCTCTGATAGACTTCACAGAGCAAAGCTAGGTCATATGTGGGCGTTCAAACCTACTGCTTAGTAACAGCTTGTGAACATGTGTGCTGCATGCTGTATGCCATGCAACAGATCTGTGCATTTATAGAAGAATTCTTTGCTGAATTGCATTCACACACAATGCTTAAGAAATGCACATCTGTGCCTGCAATGTTCGCACTTCTTGTGAACTGATGCAATGTTCACACTTCTTGTGCACTGATCTTTTTCTGTTGTGAGGATTATGTCATTGAATATAGGGACTTTGACTTCTGAGCGACATACTACTTTCTGTATTATCCCCTCCCAAAGCTGTACTAGCTCCTTTAACATCTGCAATTAAAATAATATCAGTAACACTTCATTTGCTATATCTTCCAGAACAAAATATGCAATATGTTGGGTTTAATATAATCAGATCCTCAACAGCATACATTATACAGATTTTATTTGCAATGCATGCTGCAATTCCAAAAAGCGACAGTAGATGGCAATGCTTCTTCATGTCACAATCATTTATTCCCAACACAGAAAACGGATTTTTTTTAGTTACAATCATTTTACCTTGAAACTGCTTTTCTTAGGGTCATAATAGTTGGTTTAGAAGACAAGATGTGTGTTTCTGTTAGCCCAGCAACTACTCACTAAACTAGTATAAATTTCACTCAAGTTTAGAAAAGAGTGCAGTTAATACCTTTCAAGATTTACACAAGAATTCTGCAAAAAGGTAAAACAATGGGGAGACATTTTAAAATATTACTTAATTGGCTTAAAAAGTTAATTGTGCAACTGGTTTTGAATCAACATGTGTTTTCTGAACAAATATGAAACTCTAACACCTGGCATTACTGATTGACTATAACCCTCAGTAATGTACCAAAAACTAAAAAAAAAATAATAAATTATCAGGAGCCAGGCAAAAATATTAATGTTACCACCTGCCCCTCTTTACTCAGGACAGTCCCTATTTAGGCAGTAGTGTCCTGCAAAAATCTAAAAAATGGAAAATGTTCTGAGATCTTCGGACAAGAAATGCTTCCTAACATTTCCTTACACTCATCAGTCTCAGCCTCCATACAGGTTTTGTACAAAGCGAATGGAGAAGAGCTTCAGTCATCTCCCTGCATGAGGGTGGACCTTCAACAGACCCAGGCAATTACAAATCCATAAGTCTGACCAGCCTCATATGCAACCCCATGGAAAAAAATATTAGGGAATTAGTCAGGACATAGGGGACTTCCAAACACTGGACCTGTCTCAGTTTGAATTCATCAAGGGCAGGCCATGCTTACTCAACCAGGCTGGATATTTTTGATAAGATCACCAATGCAATGGATGAAGGAAAAACACAGCACACAGCAACCTGGCTAAAGTATTTGCTACAATTCCCCACTCAGGCACAGTAAAAAAGCTAAATACATTTTGAATAAACCCCTGTGTCACCCACTGGATTGCCAACTGGCTTACAGATAAAATGCAGATAAGAAAAATAGGGTAAGTTACCTCCACAAAGAGATTAGTCACCACTGGAGTCCCTCAGGGTTCTGTGTTGCGACCTCTCTTGTTTAGCATCTACTTTTCTGAAATAAAAGCTGATTCAAAAGGCTGATTAAGTTTGTAGATGACTGTAAACTAGAAGCAATCACTGAATACCCAAATGACATAGCCATCCTGCAGGAAAGTTTGTCCCAAATAAATAGCTGGTGCTAAAATCATGGACTGAAACTAAATGCAAAAAAAGCATTATTGTATTTTTGGGAAGTCATCTACTCCAGGGAACTACCACATTGATAATACAACCCTAAGAGTTGACCCATTTGTTCAGGATTTGGGAACGTATGTGGAAAGTGACCTTACTTTTGACCAACATGTGTCTATTGTTGTAAGAAAGTCTTTTGATGTTGCACAGCTTATAACAAAGAGATTGTGTCTTGATATAGGGGTACCATTGTCTCCCCTCTCTCCACCATCATTAGGCCAGTCATTGAATCTAATGCCCTCTTTGCCATGTATCTGCCCAGGCACATGCGTCAACTCTGAAGCTCACAGAGATGCCTTACTAAAAGGGTACAAGGCCAAAACATTGTGTCCTGCATGGCCCAACTCAAAGCCCTGTCACTATACATGGTGTCCTGCAGACTGCTTTGAGCTGACATGTGTCTGGCATACAAGGCATCCTCTGATCCATTACTAATGGATTTACTATACACCAGCAAGTCAAATGGCATCAGAAATACTCGGTCTAAGAATCTAAGCCTCTTCTGCAACATCAACAGAATGATTTGGACAGGTAGGTATATCTTGGAGAGGATATTGCTGCTGTGGAACAGACTCCCCATCCATATAAAGCAAGGTTCATCGCTGTCTATATTCAACTGCAACTTAGCTCTATGGATAGGAAATAGAAAATTTAACTCCGGACTGCTGCCTGTGCTAATAATGGACAGAAACAAATCTTAAATGCTTTACCCCATGCATTGACGCCCTCAGATTATCTATATTATGATCCCAGTTATTCTCATTAGGGAAATATTTAATTACTGACCACAGAATGGGTAAGGCCAATCTATAAACAAATGAGTTAGGTTATTTTATAGGTTCATAGGTGTTTACAAGGCTAATGATGACAAGGGTCATTTTAAGCCTAGTCATGCATACCAAATCTCTGACAAATGTTGATACCCTTGATAAGTGTAAGCATGGGCCTGGGAGATGAACTATTTACAGGTTACCTCTGTCCATTAGAGACATAGGTGCCAAACCAGGGATGAATTTCCTGTTCCCCATCCAATTGTTCAAGTTACATTTGAATTGGATTAAGGAGGAACTCTGCTTCACATGGATGGGGAGCCTGTTCCATAGACGGGGTAGTCTCTGGGATACATACCTATCTCTCCAGCAGGTTCTATTTATATCACAGGCAAGGTTTAAGTCTTTAGAATGGGTAGTTCTGATACTGCTTGTTTTGTGGATATGCAGGAGGTCCATCAGAGTGGGGTCTGACAATGCCCTGTATGCTAGGCATAGATCGCCTCTCAAAAGCCTGTAGGAGACAGAATACAAGGATAGGGCCTTGAGGTGGTCTGCATAGGACATATTACTTGCGCCCTGTATACTTTTAGTGAGGAACCTCTGTGGGCATTCCAGTTGTTGGATATGCTTGGTTAGGGACATACCAAAGGGGGTATTGTACTAAATGATAGGCCTGATGAATGCCAAATACAGTGGTGCAATCACTTCCTTGGACTTAGATGCCATACCTTTGTTTATAAGTTGTGCAACATAGAATGACTTCCTCACCACTGTAGACACGTGATGATCACAGCTAGATTACTATCTATGTATGTCTCTAATTCTGACTACTGGGTCAACTCTAAGGGGTGTGTTGTCAATATGATAGTTACAGGGATGAATGACTTTCCAAAGGATACTATTATGCATTTCTTGGCATTTAGTTTTAGTCCATGGCTCTGACACCAGTTATTTGTCTGTGTCAGCCTCTCCTGGAGAACATTTGTGTCAGTGTGAGATTCAGTGACAGCTCCTAATTTGCAATCATCTGCTAATTTAGTCAGCCACAGACCACTAACATTGGCCTTGACTTTTGAGAAGTAAATGACAAAAAGGAGTGGTCCAAGGACTGATCCCTGAGGGGCTCCACTTGTGACTGGCCTCTTTGTAGAGGTGGACTCCCCAATTCTAACTTCCTGGGTCTTGTCTTTGAGCCAGTTGGCTATCCACTGGATGACATATGGGTTTGTACCCAACCTCTTGAGTTTGTCAACAAAGCCCAAATGAGGTATTGTATCAAATGCCTTGGCCAGGTCAAGCTAGGCAGTGTGAACGATTTTGCCCTCATCCATTGCTATGGTGACCTTCTCAAAGAAGTCCACCAGGTTCAGTAGGCATGATCTACCCTTGATGAAACCAAACTGGGGTGGGTCCAGTGTCTGGAGGTTTACTGTATCTCTACTGATCATCTCCATGATAATTCTTTCCATGGCTTTACATATAATTATAAAATATATATAATATATATTACATATAAATATATTTATATATTATATATATTATATATATTATATATATTTTGAGAACAAAAAGTGATCTAGGCTTAAAATGGTCTGCAAGGGCAGGTAGCCTAGCCGTTACCTATGAACCTACATAGAGGAGAATATTGAACATCCCAGTGCATACACAACTGTCTGAATTACACAGGAAATACTGCCAAGAAAAGTGGGTGTTATCAGGGAATTAACACCCACTCTGGGGTGTCGTGAAGCCCGATTCTGGGAAATAATGCCAAGAAGAGTGGGAGTTATCAGGGAATTAACACCCACTCTGGGGTGTCGTGAAGCCTGATTCTGCAGACACCCTGGAAGAGTAATATTTCACTGATAATGCCCACCATTGTATAAGGTATAGGACAGGCTATTTCTTAAATTCTTCTGTAAATTTTGATTATGATATATATATATTTTTTTTTTTGTGTTTTTGATGTAAACTATTTCCTCTGCCTAATGTTTTAAGCTTGCTGTATCACACATAATTCTTGCATTTTACATCTGAAATGTAATTTATGTAAGTATTTAGTGTCTACACACACACACACACACAAACACACACACACACACACACACACACACACACACACACACACACACACACACACACACACACACTTGCCCAGCAGTGACAGCCACTTTGGTAACTGAATGTACCTCAGTTGTCTCATTGTGATCAAACAAATTAAGAAAAAAAAAAAAAAAAGGAAACATACAATAAAAGACACTGTAATCCCCCATGTCACTTAACTGTCTCTTATTTTGCTGAACATCCCTGATTTTGCAATTACAATGTTTTTTTCAGTTACATCATTCTGGATTACAGCCAGTCAGTAATGTCAGACATTCTAGAGTTTCATGTTTCTTATTTTTTAGACAATGCATGCCGAAGCATTGCCTGCCACAGTGCAAAGACGTTAAGCGGTACAGCCTTTCTCAGTCTCTCTCTCGCTCTTTCGCTCGCTCTCTTTCTCTGTTAACTCACATTACTTTTGGTTTTCTTTATTTACTTTTTTATTTTACAATTCCTGAACAGCAAAGCTGCATTTAATGCATCTAAAAAGGTGACCATTAGCTTTTTCTCTGTCCAGACTTCATGGAAGCTTAATATGCTGTTGTGAAGCTGTAGACATGTTGTTTACTGGGTTTTATCTGTACCATAACAAAGTGTTGGTAAATGTTCATTCTTTAATTGGGAAATGATGTACATTTTATGCATTATCTTAGCAGGAACTATAACCATTAACTTTAAACCTAATAGCATTCACCTATTCAAATGATGTAACTCTGTACCAACAGATGATACAGGGAGTGTTTTGCTGGGATCACCTATAGAGGGTAATATACAATATGTAGCTCTCAAAAGAAATGACCACATACCAAAAATGTAACTTGTACTGGTCTCTCATCTGATAGCAGTGAGCAATTACAAAGGTTCTAATCAAGAAATGAATCCTGTAATAAAAAGGCCAATAATGTTTTATAATTCCAACAATGCTTTCTGTTAAAAATGTATATTCTGTCACAAAATGAATTAATGACCTACCACTTCAAGAACTGTTGTATCAGTCATTAGTATTATTAGATTGTTCAACACATTATTTATAGTTTTGCAAGATGCCTTAAAATGAGCACACAAAAATGCATAAAAGCCATAAGTCCTACTAAGGAGCACCTATATATTTTTATTAACCTCTGTTAAAAATCTGATATTTCACTGTAACCCCCCCCCCCCCCATATTCCAAGTAATTCAAGAAGGTCAAGAGAAGAATACAAATGGGGATGAAAACATATTGCCATGGAAACAAATAATGCATTTTAGACATTTTACATCCAACCCTGCCATCTCCTTTTCTCCATTTATGTCTGAAGTGATAGCTCTAAAAAAATAGTCCGCAGGATTCAGAGACTTTATCACCACCAACAAGAACTGCCCTATGTAGGTTTGTGGGTTAACACAACAGTGATAATCTGATTCAGACATACGCTAAAACTGCACCAAAGAACACCTCATCCAGGAAGCAGCAAACAATCTCTTAACAGACACACTCAAGAAATTACACACTCACACACCTACATAAACACTCTCCCAGCCACACCAACATGTAGACACACACACACACACACACACACACACACACACACACACACACACACACACACACACACACACACACACATCTACATGAACACTCCCCCCAATCACACCTTCATACACACATGCAGGGTTACCATCCAGACATACACACACACACACACACACACACACACACACACACACACACACACACACACACACACACACATGAACACTCACCCCAATCACACCTACATACACACATGCAGGGTTACCATCCAGACACACACACACACACACACACACACACACACACACACACACACACACACACACACACACACACACACACACACACCTACACCCAATCACACGCAGGGTTGCCATCCAGACATACACACACACACACACACACACACACACACACACACACACACACACACACACACACACACACACACACACACACACATGCACATGCACACACACACACACACACACACACACACACACACACACACACACACACACACACACACACACACACACACACACACACATGCGCGCACTCACACACATACACACACACACACACCACTTATTATTCTCTAGCAGATGCATGTACTCACACTATAGACTGCGATGCTTTCCACTAAAGTGAATGTGTGTATGGCATAAAACGACACTGTACACTCTTTTTTACCTTATCTCCAGAATAACTTGGTATAGTGATTATCATATTATCATGGCACCAATATGCCATTTTTGAAGGATACTAAATGGCTACATTGAATTAACTGCTTTCCCAGGCAAAGCCATTTGCATGCAGTTTCCCTATCATGGTCAGTCTGTGCCCTTCATGCCAGTGCAGTTGTAGAGTGTTCTATGTATCATTCTGGTCTGCAACACTAAGAAAAGTTTCAGCATTAAGGCTTCCACAGTTCAGTAAGCCTCTCTGAATCCCAGGGAGTAAAAGATTCACATGTTCCATCTGTTTCATTAATCAAGTTTTTTTTTCTCTTGACAATTATATGAAAAGTAATCTGTGGAAGAGCTTGATGTTGTACTGCAGCAAATATGCCTATAATCAGTCTTACTTCCAACATCAACTGGGATTCACCAAAAATGTTAGTCATAATTTCCATGTGTTCTCCAGATTCAGAAGTATGATGTCAGCTCTGTCTCTATACTGAGGCCACAGTGCAAACTGGAGATCAGTGTCTCTATACTGAAACCACAGTGCAAACTGGAGATCAGTGTCTCTATTCTGAGGCCACATTGCAAACTGGAGATCAGTGTCCCTATACTGAGGCCACAGTGCAAACTGGAGATCAGTGTCACTATACTGAGGTCACAGTGCAAACTGGAGATCAGTGTATCTATACTGAGGCCACAGTGCAAACTGGAGATCAATGTCACTTGATGCTGTGAGAACATCACCTGCAAACAAAAAAAACACTTGACTCAAAATTGGTTACTCTCCAGACTTTAGATATGCCTTCATATCCTGGCCATGTAAATTACTAACAGGAGGGGAGATATGAGACATACTTGCTAGAGTTAAATGCCCACCTTGAATTTATTTGACTTAATGCTGAGAATCTAGCCATAAATTTACTTTCTCAAAAACAGGGATTGAATTGAATACAGTAGTGGCCTTGGGACTCTGTATTGTTTTTGGACTTTCCACAAGGTAGTCCATGGTAAGTGGTCACAAGCCTTTTCCAAATCCATAAAATACATACAGGCAATAGTGACAAACTTGTATGACCCCTCCAATATGTGTGAAAGGACAAAGGGCTTATCCTTTATTCCACAGCTGTTCAGGCAGGACAGAATCTACATTGCTGCTCCTAGATTGCAGGTTTGACTGATGGATGAATTATCCTTTTGAGCACCCGGAATATGCTTTCCAACAAGACTACATAGTGTGAAAGCTCAATAAATGTGACATTACTTCTGTTTCCATAGCTGAATATTGACAACTCTACACCAATTGCCCTTACACAGGCACTGTCCCAATATTCCATGTAATATTAAAAAAGCAAGTTAACCATGACATACCAACAATGCACAGTGTCTTCTGTAGTTTCTAAACAGAGCTCATCCAGTTCTGAAGAATTGCTGTAGAAGAACTGTTTAATCACTGCAGACACCTCATATGCTGAAATGAATCCAGTTCTGCCATCTGCCTCTAGTTCTACTTCCTCAGAGGAGGACACGTCCACGAGATTCCAAAGTTCCTCAAAGGACATGACCACGAGATTCCAAAGTTCCTCAAAGGACACGTCCACGAGATTCCAAATTTCTCCAAGGACATGACCATGAGATTGCAAAGTTCCTCAAAGTGTTTCCTTCACATATTATTCACATATTAGCAATGTTCTCAGTTAAGGTCAGCATTTCTACATGTTTATTGAGAACAGCCTAGGCAATATCCTGCCTCTCCTTCCTATGTTTATAGATATTTTGCCAGAACCTCTTTCAGGATGTCCAAAACTCATTTTTTATTACCTCAGCCTTCACTTCGTCTACCACCACAGCTGCTTCTTTCCTGGATTGTCCGTATCTAATACTTATTTATGCAGATCTTAATTAAAACATTTCGTACATGAAGCACTATTAACTAAAAAAATCTCAACCAAGTTGTAAATGGTGCTATCAAGCAAAAACGAGGCTTGGCAGAGAAAAGCATGATCCAAATGACAACCTGCTGAAGCATCCAAATGAATTTTCCATTTAGTTACCGTAACTTATTTTATCTTTCGTTGGCCAAATCAGTCCAGCTAGGCCAATGGTCTCTTTTCAATGCAGATCTGATGGGGTATTTGTGCTGACCAGGGGAAATGTAGCCATGGCACATGGGAACTTAATCTTTTTGATAAATGTCATAGGATCTTTTACATCCACCTGGGCTACTACCATCTCAGGCAGGTGTCTCACCCAAAGGATGGGTAAAAACGTTATTAGGAAAATCACCACCTAAGGGACTCTTAAAAAATTGCAAAATATGAAATTTGAAAATATGAGGACAAATAGTTATTTTTCCTTCTATGACACAAATGCTCCAGTGTTGTAACATGCAAAGTTCATTTTTGTCTAGATAAAATGTATGACAAATACAAGATGCAAAATAAATTAAACCACATGACTTACAGGTAAAAAAATCTGTTAAAATATATTTTATCTGTATTTGGAAAAATGAAACCATCCATTTGAATATATATATATATATATATATATATATATATATATATATATATATATATATATATATATATATATATAGGTCTACTTCCAAATTTCAAAGTTCAAAACTTTAAGTTTCTTATGTTCTCGACCATAAGATCAAAGTTTTAAAACTTTGAAATGTAAATAAGAAAAATTAAAAAAACATATATTTTTTTACGTTTTTGCATGGGGCAAGACACCCTCCATCCCACCACCCCTGCTAATTAAATATGCCAACTCCAAGATTGCACTACAGCAAGGAAAATGGTACATATACTGTTTCACACTGTATGGCGAGTGCCATTTAAACGGTTTGGAGTTTTAAAACTTCAGTCTTATGGTCTTAACCATAAAAAATTCAAAGCTTTGAAATTTTGAAATTTAGGAGTAGACCCATATGTGTGTGTAATATATATATATATATATATATATATATATATATATATATATATATATATATATATATATATATATATATATATATATATATATATATATATATATATATATATGGGTCTACTACTAAACACCGACACGACGATTCCCCGACACAAAACTCACCGACGCCAGATGACCGACAGGTAAGTGTACTGACAGGGTGATTTGCCGACAGCGGAAAGACCGACAATGGAATGTGCGATCGCGGCCGGTAAGTGTGCGATGGTGACGGAGTTAGGAGCGGTCAGGTAAGTGCACGAGATTGTGGGATGTCGGGTTAGGCTGTGGGAAAGGTGAGTGTGTGTTCATGTCGGAGGTATGGTTCGGGTAAGGTAAGTGTGTGCTAGTGAGGGACTGTAGTTTAGGGACGGGTTAAGTGAGTTAGGGTTAGGGTGCAGGTAGGTGATGTGTGCGTTAGTGTCGGAGCTTGGGCTAGGGGTGGGTTAAGTGAGTTAGGTTAGGGTGCAGGTAGGTGATGTGTGCGTTAGTGTCGGAGCTTGGGCTAGGGTGGGTTAAGTGAGTTAGGGTTAGGGTGCAGGTAGGTGAAGTGTGCGATAGTGTCGGACCTTAGGGTTAGGGTTTGGGTCAGGGCTAGTGTGTATGCTATGTAGTGTCGCGTGTTGTTTACGTTCCGTGTGTCGGTGTAATGGTGTTCCGTGTTTTGCGTTGTCGGGTTTGTGTCGGGTTTGTGTGTTGTCGGTTATTTGGCGTCGGTGAGTTTTGTGTCGGGGAATCGTCGTGTCGGTGTTTAGTAGTAGACCCATATATATATATATATCTATATATCTATATATATATATATATATATATATATATATATATATATATATAAATATATGGATCTACTGCTTTTGGTCGAATTACATTTGGTTCATAGGTTCATAGGTTCATACTAGGCTATCTGCCCTAGGGCATTTATAAGCCTAGCCAGAGTGTGTATGGCTTTCGCCACCCATTTTAAATTAATTTTGCTATGCTCTTTTTCGAGGTTAGTATACTGTGCCTCTGTCTAACAGTGACACAGAAGTGATACTCGGGGTAAACCTACGATCTCCCATCCACTCATCAAGATTCCTCTAGAAGAGAGTCAATGAGGGACTCTGCCTAACCTGGACTGGGATTTTATTCCAGAGTGAAGGGAGCCTCTGGGTTATGAATCTGTCCCTCCAGCATGTCCTATTTATTTCAGTGCTGAGGTTCAAGTCTCTTGAGTGTGTAGCTTGATGGGATTTGGATTTTCTGAAGTGCAGAATGTCCATTAATTCCGGGTTGGACATGGCTTTATACGTCAGGCACAGATCGCCTCTGAGCAGGCGGTATGCCACTGAGTAGAGCTGGAGTTTCTTTAACCGGGCAGCATATGGCATCTGTTTGAGCCCTTTTATCCTCTTGGTGAGGTACTTTTGGGGTCTTTCCAGTTGCTGCAGGTGTCTGGTAAGGTACATCCCAAAAAGGGCATTGTACTCAATTATGGGCCTGATAAGGGATGAGTAAAGAGGCACGATGACCTCCCCTGATCTAGATGTGAACCCCTTCATGATTAGTTGGGCTATATAAAATGTTTTTCTAACCACTTTGGCCACGTGGTTGTCAAATGCGAGATTGCTATCAACTTGGGTCCCCAGGTCCCTAATTACTTCTGTACTTAATGGATTACCATCTATGTGGTAATTTGTGGGCACTTTGTTTTTGCCAAAGGGGATGACTATACACTTTTTGGTGTTTAGTTTGAGGCCATGGCTCTGGCACCAGTTGTCTGTTTCTGTGAGGCCCTTTTGGAGGATGCTTGTGTCGGCTGGAGAGTCGATTATGGTGCCCAGTTTGCAGTCATCTGCAAATTTGGTCAACCACAGTTCTTCCGTGTTGGCCTGTACCTCCGAGAAATATATACCGAACAAGAGAGGTCCCAGGACTGAGCCTTGTGGGATGCCACTTGTAACTGGTTTGGAGTCTGACATGACTCCAGCAAATCTAACCATGTGGGTTCTGTCCTTGAGCCAGTTTGCAACCCATCTAGTGACAAAAGGGTTTATATTTAAGCTGGTGAGCTTATCTATAATGCCCGAGTGGGGTATTGTATCGAAGGCTTTTGCGAGGTCCAGGTAGGCTGTGTGGACCACCTTCCCCTCGTCAATGGCCTTGGTGACTGTTTCAAAGAAATCAACCAGGTTTAAGAGGCAGGATCTGCCCTTAACAAAGCTGAACTGGGTAGGATCCAGTGTCTGTAGGTCCCCAATATCTTTATTTATGAGGTCCATGATGATCCTTTCCATAGCTTTGCAGACCAAGCTAGTCAGGCTTATGGGGCGATAGTTTCCAGGATCCATTGAGGCACCACCTTTGTGGAGATGGACCACTGTTGCTGTACATCACTCTTTGGGTACATATCCTGTAGTACAGCTGAGAATGAACAGTAGATTTATGTTTGGGTTTAGCTCTTCTTGGAGTTTATGTAGGACGCAGCCCGGGACACCGTCTGGTCCCATTGATGCTGTGTTTTTTGCTTTAGAGAGGTCAGCTCTTACCTGAGCATCTGAGATGTCAGGGGGGCAGCACTCTGCTGGGATAGATATTTGCCCTTTTGGTGGGGAGGGGGGAGGGGAGTTTGCGCTGAACCTGTCAGCTAGGATGTTGGCAATGTCTGTGGGTTTGGTGTATTTTTTGTAATTTTGGACTCATTCTGAGCATATCTGGGAAATCGCATCCAGGTTCCTAACATAACTAAAGAAAGCCTTGTGATTATCCTTAGTGTCCTGTGCAATTTTTTTCTCGAAGCTGGTCTTAGACGATTTTATGAGTGCCCGTAGTTTTTTGCTAATACTGATCAAAGATGCCTTCCCTTTTTAGCATTTTGATCTGTCATGTAGTAGCTTCCTCCTCCCTTTTTTGTATAGTTTGTTTATGGCTGGGGTCCACCAGACAGGACATCTGCCTTTGGAGGATTGGGTCTTGGTTTTATTTGGGATTGCATGATCCATGCATTCCTGAAGGTGTTCATAGAATGCATTTTCCACAGGCCCGGGGGCTTTGAAGGATTCCACCTCGGTTTTGAGGAGTGTGAAATCTGCTTTAGAGAAGTTTTTCACTGTGGTTTTCAGGGCAGGGGGTGGAGTCGGGATGTGACTATCCAGTGAGATTAGTTTATGGTCTGATCTTACCAGTGAGGGATACACTTCTGGTCTGGAGCATAGAGTCCCCATGTTGGTGATGATCAGGTCCAGTATGTTTTCCCCTCTTGTGGGAGTGGTAACAAGTTGTTCCATAGCATTTGAGTTTATAAATTCTAGGAACCTTTGGGCTAGGGTGTTGGAGCTAGAGTAATGCTCCCAGTCTATGTTTTGGTAGTTGAAGTCGCCCAATATAATGGTGTTTGGAGAGACCTTCATATTTTCCAGTGTTCTCAGGAAGGCCAAGTGGGGTTCCTGGGTTTGGGAGGGTGGTCTGTAGCAGGCTATGAACTGGAATGCAGTTTTACCCACTGTTAGTTGCACATGGATAGTCTCTGATGCTTCGTGCTGTGCCACCAACCTGGAGGTGTGGGTATCTTTGACGAATATTGATACTCCCCCTCCTTTTGTGGTTTGGTCCAAGTTTTGGGGTTGAAAAGCATGGTATGAGGTATAACCTGGTAGTGCTGGGGTGCTCTCGGGAGCCTTGAACCAGGTTTCTGTTACTGCACAGATATCGATGTTCTCCATGCTAAGGAGAGTTTCGAGTGTGTGCATCTTGAGGTTTAGACTTCTGGTGTTGAGTAGCATTACTCTTAGTTTCTTATCCCTTGTGATACCTATGGAGGTGGGTTTGTCTTTTGAGCCTTGCATAAAAAAGGCACTATGGGGTAGCAAGAGCCTTTGCCAATATCCGAAAGCCCAGGGGTGACAGGTGCAAGCCGTCCCTAGCGAAGCATCATGGCTTGTCGAGCATGTCATCCCAGGCTGACAGGCATTGGATCCCCTTTGAATGACACCAATACTTAAGCCAATTGTTGAAATTGATCATCTTGTCTTCATATTGTGGCATCATTCTTGGTGAGGGTAAGATGCTGCTCAAGGTCAGGGTCATACCGGCCTGGGCTACATGCTCAGAGAGCTCCTCTATATCTCTTTTCATGTAGTCCAGGGAGGTACGTCTCAGGTCATTCACACCAGCATGGACAATGACTGAGTCATATTTGTACTTGCCTTGGAGTGACCTGAGTGCTTATATTATGTGGCGGATCCTAGCGCCCGACAGGCAGCTCACCGTGACCTTCTCCTTGTTCAGCCTGGTGAGCAGGACGTCAGTGTGCCTGATGATAGAGTCACCTATTACAAGTGTATCAGGTGTGTTGTTTAGCCTTAAGGGCTGTGACTGTTCGGCACACTGGCTTTGTGAGCTATGTGTTGCACGTGTTTTGTTTTGGGGTAGTGGTTGCTTGGCTGTCTGCTTTGGAGGTCTCTGCTGCTTAGGCAGATTTTTATTTAGAGCCTCCGAGTATGTTTTTGTGTGTTTATGTGTTTGGTTTGCTGTCGTGGTAGGTCTATGTGAGACTGGAATTGTAGTGAGTGTGGTTTCCTTCTCCTCCTGACTGGTTTCGCAAGTACTGAGTTGAGAGAGCTTTGCCTCCAGTATGGCTATATGGTTGCATCTCTCACATGTGTTGGAATTTGTTGGGAGGAGGAGAGGGTTGTCTGTGTACATGAGGCAGTTGTAACATTGCCTCAAGATTCCCAGATTCACCAGCTGGACCAGAGAGGAGATTGACAACTGACCTTTGGACATGCTAGAATAGTATTGGGAATTCCTTTATAATTGAAAAAAAAGGGCCAATGGGGAACAAGGTACTCAAGGGGAGTTTGTGAGGCTGTAGTGCTTTTAATTTTTTAGTGCTGACTTATATAATTGCTTTAGTGAGCAAGTGCCAGGTATCTTAAATGCAATGTGTTACAGGTAACTTAAATGTATAAACGACAAACAGTAACTTTCTTTCAAGTGAAACAAGGAAATAAGTACAGTAAGCAATGCAGATATCACTAGGGATCCACAGAAGCACTGAAAAGCCGCAGTTTAGGTGGAATTAGCATTTCAGGGAAATAACAAGCAAACAAACAACAAGCATACAAACAAAGCTAGATTCAGCAGGCCTGGATCTTGTCTATGCTACAGCAAACAAAGTGTACCAATTTCAGTAAGAAACAGTTCAAATATGCAAGCACTATAAGCCTTTAACCAGAAATTCCCAGCTCAGAAGGGCAGAGTCCAGCCTCTCCTCCCACAAGAGTGCAGACCACGAACCTTCTTAATGTAAAATAACTGGCCTGAAGCCCAAGTGCTTAAACCAGAACTAATACACTTTTAGAATAACAGACACTGAGCCCTCAATCAGCACTTCCCAACTTAGAAGGATGTAAGCTACCTGTCCTGCCACCACAGTGCAGGCCACAAACCTTCCTAATGTAAAACAACTGGTCTGAAGCCCAAGTGCTTAATCCAAAAGACTTAGAATGATAGCTACACTTTAATCAAGTTACTACCAAGCAGTAATAAATACAATTTAATACTTTAAAGAATGCCTGGATTAGTGCTCAAGTTATACAAACAAAGCTAGATTCAGCAGGCCTTGATCTAGTCTATGCTACAGCAAACAAGGTGTACCAATTTCAGTAAGAAGCAGTTCAAATATGCAGGCACTATAAGCCTTTAACCAGAAATTCCCAGCTCAGAAGGGCAGAGTCCAGCCTCTCCTCCCACAAGAGTGCAGACCACGAACCTTCTTAATGTAAAATAACTGGCCTGAAGCCCAAGTGCTTAAACCAGAACTAATACACTTTTAGAATAACAGACACTGAGCCCTCAATCAGCACTTCCCAACTTAGAAGGATGTAAGCTACCTGTCCTGCCACCACAGTGCAGGCCACAAACCTTCCTAATGTAAAACAACTGGTCTGAAGCCCAAGTGCTTAATCCAAAAGACTTAGAATGATAGCTACACTTTAATCAAGTTACTACCAAGCAGTAATAAATACAATCGAATACTTTAAAGAATGCCTGGATTAGTGCTCAAGTTATACAAACAAAGCTAGCAGGCCTGGATCTAGTCTATGCTACAGTAAACAAGGTGTACCAATTTCAATAAGAAGCAGTTTAAATATGCAGGCACTATAAGCCTTTAACCAGAAATTCCCAGCTCAGAAGGGTAGAGTCCAGCCTCTCCTTCTACAAGAGTGCAGACCACAAACCCTTTTAATATAAAATAACTGGCCTGAAGCCCAAGTGCTTAAACCAGAATTAATACACTTTTAGAATAACAGACACTGAGCCCTCAATCAGCAGTTCCCAACTTCGAAGGATGTAAGCTACCTGTTCTGCAACTACAGTGCAGACCACAAACCTTCTTAATGTAAAACAACTGGTCTGAAGCCCAAGTGCTTAAACTAAAAGGCTTAGAATGAGTTACACCATGCAGTAATAAATACAACTGAGTACTTTTAAGATGACGCAAAAGCAAAATAAAGTGGGAAGAAACACAAATACAGTAAAAGCAGATACATTTTTTTTTTTTTTTTTTGAGTGAGCAAATGAGATGGGCCCAGGAGTTACAGGACAGAAACAAGTGCAAATGCAGGCCTTCAAATCAGAAAGTTGAGAGAGATGGAAGACCGCCCAAACGGCCAATAACTACAAATTCTGGGCCAGAACCACTCCTTATGTGGTAGAAAGGTTACCTAGTGCTTACCACTCCCACTGATAAGCTAGAAGGCTTCCCTCCAACACAGAAAGGCTTGGGGGGCTCAGAAGCTTACATACAGTCCTGGATACAGCAAATTTGTATCTGGAACACTAATTACAGGAAAGGTAGGAAACAGGCTTACAATTTGTTTTTTCAGAAAAGTAGCAAAAACAGTAGTAAAAATAATTCACATGCAGTGCAAGCTGGCACACTTGAGTATGTAGCAATATTAGTCCACGCACAGTTTGAAAAAATGTAATTCAATTAAAAGGGACTAAAAGCAAGTGCAGAAAGGGTTTATTAGGTAGAATGCGGTAAAGAGATGGGACTGGGGGAGTGTCCTAGATCAAATCTACAGTGGGGCGGGCACAGCAAAAGCCACCAAATTTAAACTACAGCCAAGAACAGGGAGGGGGAGTGGAGAAAAGTTTCAACAGAGATGTGAGGAATCAGAGTGCAAATTATAAAACCAAAAAAATGTATACTGATCTCTGTATATTTGCAGAACAGTAAGACAACAGATATCTAAGCAACAATTTAGCTCTATAACACAGAATAATACAGAAAAATATACTCAGCTCTATATATTTGCAAATAGTCTTGTAAGGCTGTCTCTCAACACACAGGTTCCACTTTAAATGTTTGAAAATGATTTCAGGCAGCCCACTTCACTGAAAATGCATTTCACTGAAAGCCCATTTGGTCGAATTCCATTTGGTCGAAAATGGTATATAGCCCCTGCCCCACTGCAGTGCGACCCTAGAGTGAGAATATAAAGTTAGAGGGGCACAGACCCCCCACATTGGGGGTGTGGGGGGCGTAGCCCCAACATAATTGCTGTGTATTCACTATTATATATTTGTGTATCCATTAAAAATACATTGAAACATATAACATCAGTAAAAACTAGTTGCAAAATGTGGGAGGCTATGCCCTACACACCCCAATGTAGGGGGCTGTGCCCTCCACACCCCCCTGATGTTATATTGTCACTCCAAGGTCTCATTGCAGTGGAGCAGGGGCTATATTCCATTTTCGACCAAATGGACTTTGACCAAATCGACTTTCAATCAAATGAGCTTTCAGTGAAGTAGGCTGCCTGAAATGATTTTCGACCAAATGTAATTCGACCAAAAGCAATAGACCCATATATATATATATATATATATATATATATATATATATATATATATATATATATATATATACATACATATTTATATATATATATCAACATTACAGTTCATACAATTGAATATTCTTTATTCAATGCTATTTCCTAATGTATAAAATATATAAAATGATCAAACAGTTTGTGCTTTCCTCTACATAATTCTCAGTGTTTCCTCCCAATCATTAATTCTAGCACTGGACCACAATAGCGATCAGTTGCTCATAACAATGCATTAATTTTCCTTCTTGCCTGTATAGTATATAGTTAAAACGGCAACACCATTTTGTATATTCCACATGATATCTTTAACATTATCTATATAGTTAAAACGGCAACACCATTTTGTATATTCCACATGATATCTTTAACATTATTAGTGGAACCAACAGAACCATATAACATGTGCTGAATACATGGTTTAATGTAACCCTCCTGAAATTCTATAAAAGCCCGAGTAATAGGTACATACAGAACATATACAGGCTATCATTCATCAGTAAATCATGGCTTCACATGCAACATTTAATTTAACATAACAGTTTGATCAGAAGTGTTCCTAAGAACTGCAAGGAACTGTCCTTTGCCTATACAGATCATGGCATGTTTAGGATGGCATCAGTTTACTACTCCCTCCTTCTGTAACATCGGACAGGTCAGCTTACTGCTGTCCTTGTGTGCTGTAACATTCTAAAAAGGAATTAAAATGTAAATCAACTAAATACCCACAATCCAAAGGCTCATCACATTTTAATGCAACAGTAATGCAATCCAGATTATTAAGACCTCCTAAACATATAAAAACCAGTCCTACATAAATGATGAAATGCATGTTATTTGAAGTGAAATATATTGTGATTTAATGTAAATTCACATGTAAGTAAAGACATTTCACTAATGATGAAAGTAAGAAAACTAAATAAATAGAATATAATAAGAATAGATAATAAAACATAAGCCATAGTTAAAGATTAATTAGGAATTACACCTAGAGGAAAGGGGCTCCAGATGCATGTCTTTGTAACATGGGAAGAAACCGGAGCACCCAGAGGAAACCCACATGAATGCAGGGAGGACATGCAGACTCCACACAGAAGGCACCCCAGCTGAGAATCCAACCGGAGAACCTCTTGCTTTGAGGCGACAATGCTACCGCTGCACCACTGCATTGTCCAACGTATACAGTGCTGTATAAACTACCGTACAATGAGTGTTGGCTACAGTATGAAAGTGCTTGTGCTTAGAATGAGGCACCAAAAGGATTTGTAAGTATCGTTTATTTATTTTATTTAACATTTAACCAGGAAAGTCTGACTAAGACAGAGCCTATTTTCAGCTGAGGCCCAGGGAGACATGTTCTAAACACATGCATGTGGGAGGAAACCAGACTACACAGAGGAAACCCACACAAACACAGGGTGGACATGCAGACTCCACACAGAAGGCACCCCAACCAAGAATCAAACCAGAAAATCTCTTGCTGTGAGCCGACATTAACCACTGCACCATTCTGCTACCCAAGTGTGTGCTTGGTTTATCTAAAACTGAATAAAAATTATCTGCAAAAAGATGGCAGTTGTCTCCAGCATACAGTATGTCTCTTTGTCAAGTCTTGCTGAACTCCTACCAATTTAACACCTTCCCCTTACACGACATCAAGTCAACCATTTTGCTTTCTAATTCTGTGCCCTCTCCATTTCCTGAATGTTAGCCAATGTAACATTTCCTGCAGTTCTACCTCTGTTCCCCTATTCTAACATTTCTGCTCTTCCTACCTGCCCTTGCATGATACCTGATCAGTTATTTCCTCTAACAAATCATTAGTACTTACTTAGACATACACCACAACATGCACATCCTCCCATTACCTGATACTCAGTTAAATCATGACCTTACCTGTCCTAAGCTTACAGCCACTAGAGAGGATTCAGTGCATGTCAGACTTCTGGAAGAGACCCTGGTTCAGAATGAAGACACACAGCAATGAGATTAAATCTCTCAACTTGCTGGGAATGCCTGGGGATCCTACAGAAAGAGATGAAGATTGTTATCACTACAATCCTTAACAGCAATGGGGTTTAGTAAATAAATGGATAGCTGGATGGATAGATTCATGGATACCTGGATGGATGTTATGCTCTGCCCCCATTTGTCTCTAGCGTGTCACACTACAGTCCTTCCCTTTTTTTCTGACGATAAGTCCAGTGTATGTCAGTGCTGATTTCTTTCTCCCTGTTGCATTCTGTTACGCAGTTTATCAAAGGTTACTAGTATTATGGATGGAATGGTTTCTTCTATACCAAAAGGCCGTAACATTTTGTGTCACAGTGAGCACTGGACAATGACAGTTGCAACATCGGCATTGTTCTTTAAAGAAAACTATGCCTTTAATGTTTGAAAATGCATTAATCAAAAACAGCAAAGACTGCAAGACACTATTCTTAAATGAATACAGATTCATAACCAAAGATTTCCAGCATTATTGTTCCATGTTTTTGCTCGCTATTCCTTTAACCTTACCTGAAGTTTAAAAGCACTGAAATGTTTATGTTGTGCCCAGATGTAAGTCCTTCTAACAATTTTCTTCTTTTTTGGGGGGTTGGGGGTGGGAGGATTCGGAAAAAGCAATTTTTTGAAGACAGAATATTAAAAAGTAAAAAGTTACATAACTAAGTTAATTAATTTAGTACAGCCTCGTAACACTGATCACTGTTAATTATTTTGCCAGATGCTCTGCATTATCATCTCATGCCCTGACCTCGTGAGCTGTGGCATTGCTTATCATGGTATCTTTCTGCACTGACGTGCGAGTTTACAGTCAGTATGCAAAATCACCTTTCAGGGTACACCTGCTTAAAGACAGTCACATAGCTAATGAGATGTGGTCCCATAGATTACAAAGCGTGCTCAAAACAGTATGAAACAACCAAGTTCTAATGGCACTACTGTTGAAGTCCTGAGGAATGAAAGTGTTCTAGGTAACTTCTGAAGCTAATATTAATTTCATGGGCTCTATCCATCTGTGCTGATTGTTTTAGCTATATTTGCTAAAAGTCCCCATAAGATATAGTAAAAGCACAAGCCTTTGTCTTATTTTGCTGCGAGATCCTAATGAGGAGGATATGTTAAAATGATTTTTAAGTTTTTTTTCCTCACTTAGTTTATCTTGGAGCATTTCTCCCTGGGCCTCTACTGGAAATGGACATATATCCAGTTAGACTAGCCCGGTCAACAAATGTAAAATAAAATAAATAAATAAATATGTCAACAGTTTTGTCCAGGCAGTTACCCTGTGCTTCCAGATGGGGGAAGCAGCATGGTGACATTTCACCAGCTTGGGGGGGGGGGGGGGTAGAAGTGACAATGGCACATTTACTTCAGAAATTATCTCAACTAGGAAATGTGGAAGTTGGGGGTGGACACCATCAATATAATTAGTGTGTGTCTTAATTAAAATATCAGTGCACACAGTGGGAAGATAAGTAAGAAAGGGAAATAAAAGAGAACCCATTTTTACAGTTTCTCTGAGAGCATAGCTTCCTCGTATCAAGTAATAGATACAGGTAGATTGGTTACTGCCAGTGCCTTTATACTCAGAACTCTAACAACATGGGGCAGGAGATCTCTACTATGATTTCAACCTGTAATAGGGATTTAAATTGTCTGGCATGTACAGTAGGAGGACACAAAGGAAACAGATATAGTAATTGTAGTTTACACTACTCAAGTAGAATATGCCATCAGAAGCATCTGGAATTTTGTATTGGTTGTAGCTGGATCTGATTTTGACATACAAAACTAAATGTAATTCAGTTTCCTGGTATGCCATAGTTTTAGGCTTCCAAAGATATTATTCTATCATTGTAAAAAATGCAAATGTTTCCTGCTAAGCTCACAAAGTAAACAAAGATAGACCTAAGAGGTTTCACTCACTCTTATAAGGAAATCTGGAAATCCAAAAATGCATTTGCTAATAATTGTTAAATAAAAGTAGAACATTTTCAAACCATTAGTGGTTAGTATAGTTGAATACTAGACTAACTGCCTGAAAGGCCATTTTAAGCCTAGCCAATGTTCAGTGGGCAGAACCAACCCCTGTACTTTGTCTTTGAGGTGAAGACCTCAACCACTGGGCCAAACACACCCCCTTGCAGGGGGGGGGGGCGGCTATAGTAGAGAAGAAAAGGTAGTCTACAGACCTGAAAACATACTGTGTGTGACATTTAATAATTTGTTGTTGTGCATTTAAATTGGTGGTACTGTCACGTCTGAATAATTGTTTTCAATTTGTTTAAAAAATATTAGGTGATTATGAGTGTGAAATGCAGGAATAGTAGTTTTGTTGCATTAATGTAGGTCACCTTAACGTATAAATAAAGACGCTGTGTAATGAAATGCTCCTATTTGAGATTTTTGAGGTTGCTGAATGTCTGGACATTTCTAACAGATGATTAATTTAGTGTATATATTGCATAACTAATGTTTACAGTACTTTAAGATATGTTATGACTTGAGAGACCAGAAACAGTGACTTTGTGGACCTGAGCCCGAGATTGACGTTGGTGAAAGAAAACCCCAGTGGAAAGTATTCTGTGTTACTCACACATGCAAAAGGAGCAGATAGACAGGAGCTAAGAGACAGAAACTGAAAAAGTCAAAATGTCAAGTAAAGATAGCATCTATATTTAGTCACTTGTAGCCAAAAATAGCAGCCTGCACCAGAGTAATAATTCTGTGGGGCAGACTTTACTTTGCGTTGGTTAAATAGTATCCGGCTACAAGTGATGTACAGTAAATACAGTTATTTTTAGTGAATATACAAATGCTGTGTAGAAATGCATGACAAACTGAAGAACCAATGTCTGATGTCATGTTAAGGAACCTAAAGAGGTGATCAGCTGAAAAGTGTCAATAGAAAAGTCATACACGTGTTGTGGCCACCAGAGGTCAGTGGGCATCAACACACTTTGTAATAAAAACACATCATGTAGGGTTGCCACCTTTTCAAATGCCCAAAGTGGGACATTTTTGGTACAAATATCAGATTTTGCAGGCCGAAACATACACGGCCAGTACAAAGGACAGAACTTCAATTTTTTCATAAATTGAAGCTTATTATTGTAGCATTTTAGTTGCTTATTCTGTTTCTTATAACATCTCAGTGTTTCAGATACAGAATAACTGTTTTATGCAACTATTACTTAACATATAGAATCTCAGGACATTTGTCATTTTTACAATTTTTTTTTGCAGGACACAACTGCCCATAGAGGGACTGTCCCTTGCAAAGTGGGACAGGTGGTAACCCTAACATCATGGACTGTAAAATGTACCATCCTGCTGAATTCCATATTCACAGGCCTTGTTTCTTATATTAGCATGTAATAAAGTATTGAAGGAATCTAAGCCCCATTACTTTTTATTTATTGGAATCTTGTTTTACAAATCAAGGAAGGCTGCTCTGTATATTAATGACCCTTTAGCTAAACCAACCTTTTCTCCTAGTTGGTATGAAATCTATCTACATCAATCTTGTGACTGTGCCACACCCCTCAACTGAAGCCACACCTCTCATCTGTAGCCACACCTCTCATCTGTAGCCACACCTCTCCACTCTAGCCACACACCTCTCAAATGTACATCACTATGGGTAACATTCTTCGTTTGGAGTCTTAAAATGACATGGTCCACACTGTTCCTCATTGGACGGATCTTTCTCACATTCTTTGTTTTTTTTTTTTTTTTTTTTTAAGAAATATCCATGCAAAATAATACTGAATCATAAAATAATATACAGAATAATGCTGTATAGGTGAATCATCTTATTTCATCAAAATAAGTCTTTGCATGCATGAAGACATATTTATTAATCATGCATTGATCTTTGAAGTTGAAATAGTAATTGTTCCACATTTTGTATATTTGTTGAACGTTATGAGATGCAGTATTCCACATTTCAGAAAGAAGGTTAGGAGGAATGGATAGTGCCTCTAATGTTTCTGGCAGATGCTATTTTCTGAAGTGTACAACTTTCCAGCAGGGAATCTTCACATATGGCCTTATGCATACCAGCTAAGTTATCTCTATGATTTCTGCACTATAAACAGACCAGACTTGTTTTAATATGTCACCAAAAGTCAGTATTGTCATGTGCTGTATATGTCTTACAAAATTGCAAAACTTGTCTGTTTTATTGGGTGCTAAAACATCGATCCCTATTCCATAACTGGTCTAGATAAAGTAACATATAATGGAACCATAACTGATAAACCTCTATTCAATATAAATCTCATCAAACAATAAAGCTCCTTCTTAGCCAGATAGCATACACTGCATCAAAATGTTGATCAAATATTGGTATTTACATCTGCCAGGATTCACAGATGGTGATACTCATTACTGTTTCTTTTCAATACATTTATTTTAATATACCTTATATTCTCTAAACCCATAACCGCAGATTTGCCCAAATGTATTTTTAAACTGTAAACTCTGGACCAGTCTGCTAACTAGTAAATAATTTAAGGTCTCTTGCAATATATAGTGCACCATATCTGCAGAATATTAATCTTAGCTATATGTGGTTTAAACTGCCAAGGTGTCAATGGCGAGTCTTGTAGCATTCATCAGATCAGGAGTTCCCTTGGTTCATACTCAGCACACTTCTTCATCCTCTGTTTTTTTTGGCAGTTACTGTAGTAAACTCTTGAGATCCATGCTGATGCTTAGCTAAAAGCTAAAATCAATACAAGGTAAACACACCAGAAGCCCTGAATCAATTGCTTCTGGCACATTTTTCCAAACAATGTAATTGATGGATATTGTTAAGGTACCTCTTTTAGATGTTTACTTCTCCGGTCAAACCACGGCTCCTTTTCTGAGTACAATCTACCCTTCTTCTTATAAATGTTTGAAATACATTTCTCGTGCTACTTAAAAGGCTGATTCATTAACAAATAGCGGTAATTTTTTTCTTTTTATATCAGTCACATATTTACACGTTCTTCTTCACTGTCTTCAAACAGGCTTTGCACAGACGAGTAAATGTACATTCAAGTTCTGTTTTGTATTTTTTAATATTTGAATTTTGCTCATTTGATTAGGCCCAGGTACCTTTTGGATGTTCATTGCATCTATCATGTTTGAACAACTCACTATTTTGAAATATTATATTCTCAGTGTTACTGGCTGCTTTATTTGCTTTTATTTACATTTGTTTACTGGGGTAGTTTACTGGTCACAATGACTAGTTTCCGGCATATCCTGTGTCAATTCAAAACAGTAGTTGAGCAGAATACAAGTCAGAAAACACACAAGGTACATTTACATACATACAGATTTGAACAGTAGTGGGTAGAGCAATAGAAAAACATTTAAAAAAGAAAAACTACTAACACATCGTAATGTAGCTTGTAACAATTATTCTAAATTAGAATAATAGATTCAATCTACATAGCAAATGCACAGATTGGTGTTACTAATAGTGCTTTAGACATTCATAATAAAAAAGGGGAATCTGAAGACTCATATGGAGAGATTAGTGTAAGAGAGAGGCAAGCATGTATTTGTTGAAAAAGAGAGACATAGTTAGATGGGGAGATGGGGTGGAATGGAATCGGTAAGTGAAGGAAGCCAGCACATGAGAAGAAGTTGTACATGAAGTTGTCACTGCTGGCTTATGCCAGATGTACTAAGTTCAGTGGGGATAGAATGGCAAATGCTAATGAAAGAGGGACATTATGAGAGAGGGAGATTAAGTTTGTGATGAAAGAATGCAAATAAAATCTAAAAGAAGGAAGTTGCCTGAAGGTTAGTTTGTAGAGAAAGGAGGGCTGAGTAAAGTGGCAGTAGAGAGGTTAAGTGATATGTGCATTAAGTGATATGTGCATTAATTTATATGTGCATTAAGTGATATGTACATTAAGTTATATGTGTAAGTGATATGCTTTAAGTAAAATGAATGTTAATTGATATGTGTCTTAAATTATATGTGCATTGAGTGATATGTACATTAAGTTATATGTGTAAGTGATGTGCTTTATGTGAATTGTATGTTAAATGTGATATGCATGTTAATTTATATGTGCATTAAGTGATATGTACATTGTTATAGTGTAAGTGATATGTGCTTTAAGTGAAATGTGTGTTAATTGATATGTGTCTTAAGTTATATGTGCATTAAGTGATATGTCTGTTAAATGATATGTGCAGTTAGTCATTTGTGCATTAAATTATATGCGCGCTAAGTGATATGTGCATTTAGTTATATGTGTGTTTAGTGACATGTGCGCTAAGTGATCTGCACATTAAGTGATATGTACATTAAGTTATATGTGTAAGTGATGTGCTTTAAGTGAAATGTATGTTAATTGATATGTGTGTTAATTTATATGTGCATTAAGTGATATGTACATTAAGTTATAGTGTGTTAAGTGATATGTGGTTTAAGTGAAATGTGTGTTAATTGATATGTGTGTTAAGTTATATGTACATTAAGTGATGTGTGTGTTAAATGATATGTGCATTTAGTTATTTGTGCATTAAATTGTAAGTGTGTTAAGTGATATGTGCATTTAGTTATATGTGTGTTTACTGACATGTGTGTTAAGTGATATGCACATTAAGTGATATGTGTGTTATGTGATATGTGCATTAATTGATATGTGCATCAAGTGATATGTGCATTAAGTGATATGTACATTAAGTTATATGTGTGTTAATTGATATGTGCTTTAAGTGAAATGTGTGTTAAGTTATATGTGTGTTAAATGATTTGTGCATTTAGTTATTTGTGCATTAAATTATATGTGCGTTAAGTGATATGTGCATTTAGTTATATGTGTGTTAAGTGACATGTGCGTTAAGTGATATGCACATTAAGTGATATGTGTGTTACGTGATATGTACATTAAGTGATATGTGTGTTAAGTGATATGTGCATTAAGTGATATGTGTTACGTGATATGTGTGCTAAGTGATATATGCATTAAGTGATATGTGCATTAAGTGATATGTGCATTAAGGTATATGTGCATTAATTGATATGTGCATTAAGTGATATGTGCATTAAGTGATATGTCCAGTCAAAAAACATTTATGTTGTGCTTGCCTGAAGAGATGTTGTTTAAGATGTGATCTAAATGAAGCATCAGAAGAACCTTCTTTAAGAAAGGGGCTCCCAAAGTTTAGGGGCAAGGGTGGAAAAAGTATGACTAGTGCTGTGTAGTTTGGTTAGTGGGGATTGTAGTGTGAGGATTGCATGTGTAAGGCTACTGAGGTTATAGGAAAAAAATTTCTTTTTCTCTCTAAGTTCAGTAGCAAATAGAGATATATTTAAAATATATGAGTCTAAAGAGTTGAAATCCTAGGAGAAGGTCAGCTCTTTTGTCAATTGGGAAGAAACTGTTTGTGGAGAGATTGAGGCACTATGTTCACATGGCAGGGACTTACAGATGAAACAATAGATAACATTTGAGACGTCAGATGGCTTTTTGTTGGTGCTAGTTGCAATAACAGGATCATTATGTTGGGCCAGAAGGACTCCTTTGCTTATGGAAGCTATTGCTGGTGCTGAGATGTAAGGATATATTCTTTTGGCACAGAAGAAAAGGGAGTTGATTTCAAATCTTGTTTTATAGATGTGAAGTTGGAAGTTCAGCGATCAAATTATGAAGCATTTAAAGTTTGCAATCGCTTCTGTGGGTTTGTTGCCCAAATCTTTAATTTGGTGGGGAACTCTTTAGATTGATATTTTTGGTGGGTACTGAAGAACATGGTTTTAGTGTTTGTTATTTTCTTTGCTAAAGTTTCACGTTTATTACATGAAATTAAATAATGCCTGTACGTTTCAGTATACCTATCAATACCACAACTACTTACATTTTAAATATAATTAACCTTCTCTTCCAGTATTTGTTATAAATCAGAGCCATGCCGTCATATTATCTTTTATATCTTTGCTATAACATTTTAAGTTAATATTTTAAATTACGTGGGAATCGTTGTGATTATTGTAAAAGTAAAGAAGAAAATGCTGACAGGTTTGGACAACATTTAATGGTCCTGGGGGGGCAACCAAGTAATGAGATATTGTTATGTCTTGGGGGGGGCACAGGTACCTTAGCCTGTCTAGGGGCCCACTGATTACAATCCAGCTCTGTGCAGATGTTTAAAATAATGTTCAGCTCAGGAGGCTTTTTTTTTGGGGGGGGGGGGGTCAGAGTGATAAATGCATATTTTATTTGGAAGGATTTGGATAGCATTTGTGTTCTTTTTTGAGGCAGCACTTTTGAGTGGCAGGCCATATTCCACCTGTGAGAAAAGGACCCTTTTTCCTAAGGCAGGCCTGGCAGAAGAGGACATAAAGTGAGATACTATTTTGGCCTTGAATAGACGGTCATTTGTTTTCTGTCTACTTTTGTCACAGGAAAGGGATGAATCCAGCCATAATCCGTCGCATTTAAAGGGACTGACATTCTCACTTTGTGTTGTCCCCAGTTTTGACATGTAAGCAGCTGCTGAGTCTGGCAACACTTGACTTTGACCCAGACCCCAGACCTCATGCATTTAGTCTTGAATGAGCTAATCAGAACTTTTTGTGTTAACGATCCAAGTAGGGAGGGAATTTAAGTCAGTTTGTAGTTGGTGTAGTTTGAATATATCAACAACGGAATCTAATGTGAGCCACAAGGGAGCTTGCTAATAAAAATAAAAAATAGTGAAGTTCCCACTTTGCTTAAGCATGATTTGTGTGAACTTGATGATCTGATTTTGACTGAAAACTCCCAATTAGGTAGTTGTGGAACCAGAGTGTTACCTCTGGATTTGTGTCCAGTTCCAACATGGGGATTATGAAGATGGACTCATCTAAATGGTCAAAGGCTTTAGTTAGGTTGATAAAGATTGCATTTCTAAGTAGGCCTTTGTTCATGTTATTGGTCAGTTCATATTAAGTGTCCATACTAGAGTATAGTACTGCACTCTACCTGGAAACTATGCTGTTTGATACACAGTAGTTTGTGTTGTTGGATGTAACCAAATAGCTGGATGTAAATTTATTTTTCAACTATCTTATCTAAGTTGGGTAGATGGAGATGTAAATGTCAGGTGTTGGTAGGTTTAACTTGCTTAGGTATGGATTTACCTAAGGCTCATTTCTGGCATAGTTACACCTTGCACTGATTGCATTTTTGCAATTTTTTGAATAACTTGTTTCATTATTTATTTTTCAGAAACAGATGGATAGACTAACAAGTCTAAGTGAATAACAAATGGTGCCAAAGCCATGGTCTTGAGCTCAATGTTAAGAAATGCCTAATTGTTCCCTTTGGGAAGTTAATCATCCTGGGTAATTACCATGCTGATGATCCATCCCTAAGAGTTGACCCAGTGGTCAGGGATCTGTGTATGCATGTACACAGTAGCCTTACCTTTGACACCATGTGGCCACAGTAGTGAGGAAATCCTTTTATGTTATGCAACTTATAAGTAAGAGCATGGCATCTAGGTTCAAAGCGGTCATTATCTCACTGTACTCCACCCTTATCAGATGAATCATAGAGAGTATGCACGTGACCAGGCATATGCAGGAACAAGAGTGACCTAGAAAGTTCCTTACAGAATGAAAATAAGGCATAACAAACCTGCCTTATGCAGAGCGACTTAAAGCTTTTTTCCCTCTTCTCAGTGTTCTATACATTTCTGAGGGGTGATCTATGCCTGGCTTACAAGGCATCCACAAATCCCACATGTATAATCTCTTACATATTTGTAAGTCAAAGAGTACCAGAAATACAAGATCTCGGGACCTGAATTTTGTGTGTGACATAAACAGAACATGCTGGAGAGGAGTCTACTTTATGTCGCCAAAACAGCAACACAGCGAATGTCATTTCAGCAACACATAAACACCGATCCACCACTTTTGCTAATGGCTAGAACATCGATTTTTTTTTACAAGGGAAAAAATAACTTGGCCGTCACCATGCAATTGCCATTTTCACCACTGTAGTGCAATCTTGGAGTTGGCATATTTAGTTAGGGGAGCTGTGGAGGACTCAGCCCCTCACATTAGTGGGTGTGGTGTGAATCCCCCCACTTTGTAATGTTAAGTATGGTGTTTTGTGTGCAGTTGGAATAATGATTTATTTCCCTTGGGAAAAAAAATCAATGTTTTGGCCATTTGCGGAAGTGGTGGATCAATGTTTATGTATCGCTGAAACTGCATTCGCCGTATTGCCATTTCAGCGAGATAATATAGACCCACTGGACAGACAAGTATGTGTCCCAGAGATTGCCCCTACTATGGAACAGACTTCCTATCCATGGGAAGCTGAATTCATCTATTATCCAGTTTAAGCACAACCTGGAAAAATGGATGACGAATAGGAAATTTACAGCAGGCCTGGCACCCATGTCCCTAATGCACTTAGGTAGCACATAAATGCCTTAATCTTAATGTCCATTTTGGTAAAAGGACATCATTATTCTTTTAGGAAAACTTAGCTAGGCTTATAAAGCCCCCTCCCCCAGGTCATTAGCTTAGTAACAATCTATGACTCTATGAATCTATGATTCACTGGAGTGTGCTTTGATCACTCATATGTACACCAGTTTCTGGCATATTTGCAGGCGGTTGAAGCATCAGTGAGTGAGTGAGTGGTTATAATGTTACAGTTGTCACCTCAAACTGTTACATTCTGTAAGATGGCAGTGCACTTTTCTGGGAATCTTTTACTACCTCAACAGTGGTGCAACAGTAAGGTCGTAACTGATTTTGGTATTTATTTTTCAGAAATCGGTGATTTGCTGGTGCATGATTTCATCACTTATAGATAAACACTGCAGTCCATATATTTAGCAAAATCCATCTGCCATATTAACACATATCAGCAAAGGATCTTGCAACTATGCATGTATACACACACATAACACGTGCATAAGTAACTGGCATAAACAGATGTATAGGATGTACATGTATAGGGTGCGATACAGAGACTAGCATGATGGCATATAAACCAGAGATGTATATTGTCCATACCTGTTGGTACATTTAGTGATATTTGTTTATGCAACAGTATAAGGTCTTTTTGAAATGAAAGATAGGGGGTTAGTGCATTATTTGGAGAGTGAGGAATGTTGTGCTGTATGGCTGGGGGAGTTGTGAATCCTTAAAGGATGTCTGCATTGCTGAAGGGGGACTAGACTGTATTTGATGGTGAGTGTGTTTCTCACCCGGTCTGGTGACTAACTTCTTTCCAAAAATCTTTTGTTTATAAATTAGTAAACTTTGTTTAAACTTGAAGAAAGTGTGGTACAGTGGTGCAGTGGATAGTATTGTCGCCTCACAACAAGAGGTTGTCCGGTTCATTTCTCAGTTGGGGTACCTTCTGTGGAGAGCCTGCATGTCCTTCCTGTATTTATGTGGGGTGTGTGTGGGTGTGCTCCATTTTTTCCTACATTCCGAAAGCATAAAGTAGGTGGAGTGGACTCTTTATACTGGCTATAGTTATGAATGTATAGATGTATTAGTGGTCTGGAAGAACAACCATGGCAGGGATAGCCACACAGCAATTGTTTTGGTTCAAGATGATTGTCACTGTAGAGGTGACACCCTAATCCCATGTTCAAAATGGAAAAAAGGGACTGCTGATGGACGGATGCATGAATCATTTACTCTGGAAGATGACTTTGTGCCACCATATTGATTCTTTTGCAAGGTTGCATAATTAGATGTCTTTAGCTATGTGTATGGTGTGGAGCTGTGTTTCCATCCATGCTAGGCATTATCTCTTAGGTTTAAAGTGGGCTTTAAGCTCATGTGTTAACCAGGTATTGCTGTTTATTTTATAAAGCCTAGCACTAATGGAAAGAACATGTCTTTTATATTTTTCATATTGATGAGGTAATTTTAGCAGCTGGCAATAACATTCACACTTTATAAAATAATACAGGACATAAATTGTGAAAACTGAAAGTCTGTTCAGCTGACCACTGAATCTTCAACTGGTTCCCCCTATGCTCCTACTTTTCCATAATACTCTTTATTTCTTTTTATTTATTTATGTTTTAGCCGAGGAGTCCACTTACCATGCATCCCAGGTTCGGCTCTTCTTCCTGTTTGAGATCCATCGCATCATTTCAGTCTTAAAGGAATTTTCATTTTCAAGCAGAAACTGTATTGTGCTCTGAGTCCTCAAACAGCTAGGATCCAAAATGGTAATAGATATTGAGCTTTGCAAGAAATCAGACAATCTTTATGATTTTTTTTATCTGGTTAAACATCCGTATACTAGATCAGACAACATTCCTTAACACCACTTGGATACACAGCTGTTTGTTAGAGTCGTTAGTTCCTCTTTTTCTTCAGGATCCAATTATCTGAGCGTCATTCTGCAAATGGGACAGCAAAGCAATGGATTAAGTAAAGGTGCGCAACATCAATACACCCCTTCAAGGGTATGGCAGTTTGTCCCCCATAGAAAACAATTTTCTTTTTCATTAGATTAATTTGATCAGTTTCTTATCACTGGGTATCAATAACAAAATTCAGTAACAGATGCCATATTAATAAAGTAAACACTGATAATAGCTCCATAGGTTCATAAGCTGTTACTAGGCTAACAACCACTAGGGCCCTTGCAAGGCTGACTATGCACCCCAAATCATTTAGGTCCCAAGTATAATATGGTGGGGGGCATGTTAGTAGGCAGGTAGCTAAGGATTTTTAGGGGGTGTTAGTTAGGGTAATACTTTTCCTATTGAATAGCATCTGTCCATAAGGGGCATGGGGTCCAGACTGGGGTAAATTTGTGATTTCCCACCCAATTATCAAGGCTGTGTTTGAATATGATTGGGGATGAACTCTGTTTTACATGGATTGGGAGGTTATTCCATAGTACCAAGATCCTTTGAGACATAGATATATATATATGTCTCTACAGCACAGTCTGTTTATGTCACAAGTGGAGTTCAGATTCTGTGATCTAGTTTTGTTTATTTTGTATATGTGCAAAAGATTCATCAGGGCTGGGCCTGAAGAAGCCCCATGTGCAAAAGATTCATCAGGGCTGGGTCCGAAGAAGCCCTGTAAGCCAAACAAAGATCCCCTCTTAGCAGACTGTATTAGGCTGAATACAGAGATAGAGCCTTTAGGCAATCGGTTTAGGGCAGGGTATGCATGCCCTGAATTCTGCTGGTGAGAAACCTTTGTGAAGACTCCAACTGTTGCAGGTTTCTAGTTAGACACATGCCAAAGGGGATACGGCATTCAATGATGGATCTGATAGAGGCTGAGCAGAGTGGTACTATAACTTTCTTGGACCTGCACGCTATCTCTTTACCTATGCTGGTCAATGAACAGACTGCTCTCTATATGTTCCAAATCCCTTACTACTGGGTCGACTCTTAGAGGCATTTTATAGATGGAGTAAATAGCTTGCATTGACAGTTTCCCAAAGGGCATTATAATACAGTTTTGGCACTGAGTTTTTAGGCTATGACTTTGATACCAGTCTGTGTTAAACACACTTGCAAAATGTTTGTGACTTGGAGGGAATTTATAATAGCTCCCAGTGTACAGTCATCTGTGAACTTGACTTCCGAAAAGTAGATGCCAAATGGGATCAGGCCCAGCATGGAACTCTGGGGTACTCCACTGGTGACCAGTCTCTTGGTGGAGGTGATCTCACCAATCTTGACTTCTTGGGTCCAGTCATTGAGGCAACCGGCAATCCAACAAGTTATGTAAGACTTTGCTTCTACCTTAGAGAGTTTGTCAACAATGCCTGAGTGCAGTATTGCATCACATGCATTAGCTGGATCAAGATACTCTGTATGAACTGTTTAACCTTGTCTATTGTCCTGGTGACCCTCTCAAAGAAGTCTATCAGGTTAAGTAGGCATGACCTTCCCTTAGCAAAGGCAGTCTGTCTGCTAGGCTAGTTTGCAGTGCAGGATAGTCTGATCAAGCTGTCATTACGTACTGCTTGTATACATAAGCCAGGCCTCTGAAGATGATGTCCTTGGGTCTCTGAGTGTCCTACAGCCTTTTCCTTTACTGTACGGTCACCCTACACATGCTGTTTTTCTTTAGCCAATGATCTTTTTTATCTTCAGCTTTAATTCTTTTCTGCATGTTTCACATTTTTTCAACTCGTTTCAAAATGTTCACTTATTGCAACATAGTTTCCATAAACATGACTCTTAAACTTTACACAAAGCATTAAACTATTGTATTAATAGCATCACTTCTACTTGCTCATTTAACAGGACAGCCAAACTTATCGCCTTCTCTACATTTTGTTATGTTACTCCGTATTCCTCTCCCTTGTCATAGCATTAGTCCCTGTTACTTTTCAAACTCTTATTTCTGACAACTGGTAGTCAATGATTTGCATCTTCCATTACTTCCTCTCATCTGCATCTTTTCCATTAAATCATTCTGTCAGTTCATCATCTCTTCTGTTTTTTTTTTTCCCATTTTCAATTCATTTCTGCCATTTTTTTGTGCTTCTCATCTTTTCTTCAAGTTCTTACATTGTCTATTCATCCATCCATCCATCCACTCTCTGTTCCCTCGTACCTTATTCATCCACATTTTTATTCCTACTTTTGCGTATTCCTTCTTTCCTCGTTATCATATTTTCTTTCTACTGTCCCCCAGTTTTAGCTGTTGTACCAAAAGTTCTTATTTAGGCCAATTCCTATGTGTGGTCTCATCTCTACACAGACAGAACTGCCATGAATCCCCCTCTGAAATACCGTCCGGATTCTCCCAGCCATTTCCTACAGCTGTTCAAATTTCTGACATGCCCATGACATCTGTAATCTGTGATCACATGACTTTTCTTGGCTCCTATTTAAACTCTAACTCATGTGTTGTTGATTTTGTATTTACATTGAGGAAGGGTGCAGACCCAAAAGCTTTGCTGCTTCTTTTTGTATTAAAACTTTTTCTCAACGTGGTTGTATTCTGCTGTTGCCTTTTTGTTTCCAGTACTACAGTGGGTGCTTGTTTTGGATCTTGCTGCTGTGTCTCCTGCTGTATTTGTTGGGATTTGTGGATTGAGAGCCGTTCAGTCAGTACTACTTATACTTATGGAAACTACCATTTCTGTGAAAGCTCTCTTAACTAGAGAGGTTAATCCATTTTTTAATCTGGTTCCTGGAGAGATGGAAATCACTGACAACCTTTCCATTTCACTATCTGAAACTGCTGCTGACTTTAATAACAACTTAGAGCTACTAGAGAAGAAACTTGGATCTTATAAATGCTTACAATGGCAACGTTTTAGTTTTTTAGCTTATCTTGACATGGGCATTGTTCCAAGAGGTTTAAGGATCTTAAAAATGCCGTTGTATGGCAATGTTTATCCAGATTTACTTAAGCGTTGGCAACAGCTTAACTTGAAGTTAAGCCTTGACTATATGTCTTTGATGAATGATAATTTCCTTCAAACTAAGATTGGTTTGAAGGAAGAAATTATCAATTTAGAGAACAAGCTGCTTACTATGCCCTGTTTTCCTAATTTGACGAATGTGTACCAACAGATGCTTGATAGACTGCACACACTAGACGATAGGCTCAAAGCTACCAAAAAAGTAAGCTTAAACGTGATATACTTGATTTCCAGAGGGGCCATGTCTTTTCTTGGCCTAAACAAGATTTTTCTGCTGTTAATAAGCATTCTGGGCAGCGTATATCGAAAAATGACTTCTTTGATACTGGAGTCTCATCTGTGAATGTTTCTGACTCCATATCCCTGGAATCTTCTGCTATGTCAACTCGCTTATCTAAGGACACACCCCCACACTCTGATGCTTCGGTGACCTCCACACCAGAGGCTGGTACCAGTACGCAACTCAATGCACACGTTGCTGTTGAATCAATGGAGAAGGAGCATGGTGCTGATAATGTGAATGGTAGGAGTCAACAGCCGATTTTAAACGTTACACAGAAAAGTTTTCAGCTGGATCGACTGGAAAAAGTGAAAGAATGGAGTGTGTCGAGGGGCCGACCCTTACAGAGACAAAATCTCAGTGGAATCAAGCGGAAGAATGAGAGCCCTATGGGGCAAGGAAAACTGACTCAGCGGTAACTCACGGTATTGTTTATTTACTTTTCATCTTGAATCTCCACACTTGTCCCTGTTACAGAAAGGACTTAGTTTCATTCCCACAGCTGCTGACGACATTGTCGCGGTTTTTACAGACTTAAAGCAGTTCGTTAGAAATGTTAATTTAAAAGTGCTATTTAAAGACTCTGTTTCAAGCCAGTCCATTCACTGTCAGAAGAAAAGTACTTTTATTCCTATTAGTTTGCCTGTTCTTACGGCTTTCCATGATTTATGTGAGTTTGAGCTTAGAAGTTTATATTCTAATGTTAAAAGAAGGAAATTTTACAACTTAAGCTATGATGAGTTTATAGCCTTCAAATCTTTAGAGAAGGACACTTCTACTGTTATAAAGCAGGCTGATAAAGGTGGTTCTGTGGTTTTAATGAATTGTGATGATTACTTGAAAGCTATGTATGTATTGCTTGATGATGGGAATGCCTTCAAGTGTATCTCTCCCTTAGACATTAAGAAATGTATCAGTAAGGTTCATATGTTTATATATGAATAGACATTAAGAAATGTATCAGTAAGGTTCATATGTTTATATATGAATAGACATTAAGAAATGTATCAGTAAGGTTCATATGTTTATATATGAATAGACATTAAGAAATGTATCAGTAAGGTTCATATGTTTATATATGAATAGACATTAAGAAATGTATCAGTAAGGTTCATATGTTTATATATGACTAGACATTAAGAAATGTATCAGTAAGGTTAATATGTTTATATATGAATAGACATTAAGAAATGTATCAGTAATGTTAATATGTTTATATATGACTAGACATTAAGAAATGTATCAGTAAGGTTAATATGTTTATATATGACTAGACATTAAGAAATGTATCAGTAAGTTTAATATGTTTATATATGACTAGACATTAAGAAATGTATCAGTAAGGTTCATATGTTTATATATGACCTTCAGATTAAGGGGGACATTGGTCTTGATCTTTTTCATTTCAATACTGTACCCTGCCCAGTTGTTCCACAGCTGTATGGGCTGCCCAAAATACATAAATGTGTATGTAATCCTCCCATGAGACCAATTTTATCTGGCAATGGTTGGTTAACAGAACCAATCTCTATTTATCTATAGAGGCAACTGCACCCTTTTTTTGTTAGTTACTGAAAATGTGCTAAAAGACACGACAGATTTCATCTTTAAACTTAGGAAGTGGTATAATAGTCTAAACGTCACTGACTTATCTCAGGGTGAATATTTATTTGTTACCCTTGATATTTCATCCTTGTTCACAGTGATCCTTAATGACCTTGGAATTGAGTCCATCTGAGTTTTTGACTAGCATGGCTACTATGCCTGCTAGACAAATAGAGAATATATGCTCTTTATTAGATTTGGTTCTCACTACGAATGTATTTTTGTTTGATGAGAAGTTTTTTCTACAACTCACTGGTGTTGCAATGGGCCCATCTGTGGCCAATACCTATGCCAATTTGGTTCTCCATCAGTGGGAAACCAAATATGTGTGTAGTGATGCCAATCTGTTAAACAACAACGTTTGCTTCTATCAGCGCTTCGTTGATGATTGCTTCCTTATCTGGAAGGGGTCTATCGATGATCTGTACACCTATTTAGATTATTCGAATGGTACAACTACATTTCTTGAGTTTAAAATGATATACTCTGAAACCAGTATTACCTTTTTGGATTTATGTATAGAACTAAAGGAGGGTTTAATTTGTACAAGTATACATAAGAAAGAAGTATGTGCTGGTAGATACCTTCATAGGAACAGTATGCATGCTCCGCACATATTTAAAGGGATAGTCACTGTGCAGTTGAGTAGAGCCAGTCGGCTTAATACAGATGATGGTGTCTTTTTAAAACAGATATAGGATATGAAGATGGACTTTCTACATAGTGGCTATGATTCAACATTTCTCTGTGATACAATGGGTAAAATTGCAAGAGATAGGGCTGTGTCACTTAAACCAACTTTCAGTATGCTAAGCGAATCTGATACATATATGCGTAGGGAGACTGATGTGGGGGGTTCACATAAAATTGGATATGTGACAACATTTAATATTAATACCCAGGCAGTTAAGCACATTATTGTGAAGAATTGGGTAATTTTGATGGCATTGTCTGATGTTAGGAATGTGTTAGATTCCAAACCATTCTTCTCTTATAGTAACTTGAGAAATTTGAAAATTAGATTGTGCTATAAAGATTTTAGCCATAAACGCATCCCACAACTTAGAACAAGGGTGGCTACATTTTGTTGTATGGACTGCCCTTGCTGTGATGATATTCTAGGTAAAGGCAGTGATATTTTCACCCACCCTGTTAATGGATGTGTCTATAACTTTAAGCTGTTTGCTAACTGTATTAGTACTAATGTGCTTTATTTGGCTACTTACCTCCAATGTACTTCATTCTATGTAGGAAAGACCAAGAGATGACTAAAACCGTATTATTGAGCATAAGTCTGAGATCAGGAGGAATAATGATATGAATGCACTTTATAAACACATTTTATCTTGTCGCAGCATGCATAGGTTTAAATTTGTGGTTGTAGGCACGGTCCATGTGTCTCTGAGAGGTGGTGATATTAATAATTCCTTAGAAGTCAAGGAATATGAATGGATTTTGAGGCTAGCTGCTGATCATCCACCTGGCCTTAATACTGCTGTTACTTTAAAGCCCATTCTACTGAGGCTACAGCAGAGTGAATGTTGATTGCAAAAACTTTCTATATGTGTCCCTTAACAATATATTTATGTGTGTTTTATTTTTATTTTTTATTTTTGATATGTGTTTCTATGTTACTTTTAAATTTTGTATTTTTTAAAATAACCTGTTTGTGACTTTATATGTTGTTGTCATTTGATCGGCTGGCTGATATCACATGACTTTTCTTGGCTCCTATTTAAACTCTAACTCATGTGTTGTTGATTTTGTATTTAGCGTTGAGGAAGGGTGTAGACCCGAAAGCTTTGCTGCTGCTTTTTATATTAAAACTTTTTCTCAACGTGGTTGTATTCTACTTAATCAAATCCTGCCTGATTTCAAGTCCAACATGTCTGTTATGAAATGCTTTTAAAGCAGTCATTCTTCAGTCATTAGTATAGTGAGTGTAGCTGCATATTCCCTCACTTTGTTCATCAGATCACATACATATGAGTCAGACATTTACATTTCTCTTTCTACTCACACCTCTCCCCTGCAAGTCTCTGGTATGTGTCAGTCATCCGCTCAACAGAATATATTATTTATTTTTATTTATTTATTTAACATTTGTTAACTGGGAAAGTCCGACTTGGAATTAAGCCAACTTTCAGTGGAGGCCCAGGGAGAAATGCTCCAGACACATGTCTTTGTAACATGGGAGGAAATCCCCACAAATGCAGGGAGGATATGCACACTCCACACAGAAGGCACTCCAGCCGAGAATCGAACCACAGAACCTCTTGCTCAATGCTACCACTGCACTACAACACCATCCTACTGCAACTCCCTATTATGTCTGGGTGCAAGTATATCATGTCGGGAATATAACAAAATAGAAGAGAAAACAGAAGAGAGATAAAACATGGATAAGTGTGGCATTTTAAGCATGCCATAAAACAGAAGAGAGAAAAAACATAGATAAGTGTGGCATTTTAAGCATGCCATAGCATCCTCTTTTTGATTTCTCACTTTTCATTACTCAGGCAGTTACCGTAGGTACTTTTTATGCCTTTCCGTCTTATTTCGTTTCCATACCAGAGGCCTCTTGACCCAGCAGTCCATAGGTCCCTTTTCTTACTCATTCATCTCTCTCACTTTCTGGCCTTCTCTACCTCACTTCCTTGCTATTCTCTCCACTGTGCCTCGACCTTGGTACTGGATAACAGAGCTCCTCTTCAATACTTTCCCACTCATTAAAGCCATCCACACACTCTTAGCTGTTCTTCTTGTGTCTTTTGGAAGGGATCTTTCCCTTACTTCCCTGTACATTCATCTTCCACCCATTCTCTATCATTTACTGCATTCTTTCTAGTACTGCCTACTCTATTGTGCCTTTCCTCCTCTCTGCTTTGATGGTTTTCTTTCTATCCCATCATCTCCTTTAATATTGTTTATTCTTTCTCCCTCTCTATTTTTTATTTTGTTGTATGGTTCTTTTCTTTCTCCTTCTTGCATCTCGATTCCTTTTGTATATCTCCATTGCTTCTTATACATCTGGGAGTTGCCTTCCACTTGTGTTTGCTAGCTGACTATCCCCCTCAATAAACCACCTTCTGGCTTTCCATGCAGTACATCTCTGTACATAAGAGTGACTTCCTCTTCCGTCCTGGTCCAGAAAACACTGCCCTTCCATATTACTTTGAATGCAGCTAGGTATACCAGCCAGATAGCTGCTCCTCAATGTCTAATGTGCCATTCAGGTGGAGTTAGCTTTTTCTTATAGCATATACCTGGGGGACATACTCATTTACCCGTCTGGCCTTGGATCTTCCCGTTACCAGCCCTCTTTTTGACTGTTCTTGCTACCCATTTCTTTAACTGCAGTAAAAGCTGCAGCATTTGTATTTCCCTTCTTTGGTTGTGGATTTGTTTAACTGCAGTAAAAGCTGCAGCATTTGTATTTCCCTTCTTTGGTTGTGGAATATTAATTCTATTCTCTTCCTCTACTTGAAAGGCAGCCATTTCAGTTTTCAGTGCATCTGCATGGCTCAGGATCTGGTTCAATGTTTCCTTCTTGTCTCCTTTCTTGTTTAGACTTCCAAAGAATTTATGCTCCAACACATTTCCAAACCTTTCAGTTTCATTTTCACATTGAGATGAGATTTGTGCACTAAATCATCATGGGCTGTCACAGTATGTGTCCCAGGCAGGTATGACCCTAGCCCTAAGCAGCATCCTATCTTCACCAAGAATGACACCACAATAACAACAAAAAGTAATTGACTTCAGCAATTGGCTTAGTTTTGGTGTCATTCCAAGTGGATCCAGTATCTGTCTGCCTGGGATGACATGGCTGACAGACCTCAATGCTTTGCCAGAGATGGCCTCCACTTGTCACCCCTGACATTCAGGATTCTGGCCAAGGCTCTTGCCTCCCCCATTGTGCCTTTTTAGGCAATGTCCCACAGACAAATCTTCCAGCATAAAAGATCTGTCAAAAAGGAAATTGAAGGTCATGCTGCTTAATGCTAGTAGCCTTAACCTGAAAATGCACACTGGAGGCTTACCTCACACTGGCACACCTCCAGACTGGTTTGCCGGCATGATGAACTAGGACTACTCCAGGTGCAATTGACAATTGGCAAGACACCCGTCCAAGTTACAGCCAGCTATAGACCTCCATCCATGACTCAGGACATGCACTCCTCCTACCTGGACCTACTTGAGTCCATCAAGGTACCTCCTTAACACCCTGATCCTTGGTGACTTCAACTACTCCACCATATTGGGTGAACTATTCCTGCTCTAATTCCTTGACTTCATCAATTCTAATGAGCTAAACCAGCTTGTCTCATCCCCCACAAAGGGAGATAGCATTCTAGACTTGGTTCGCACCAACATGGGTAACCACTGCACCACCCCCATAGTAAGTTCTTCCCTGGTAAGATCAGAGCAATGGTCTGTCTCATTCGAAGTGTCTATCCCAGCCAACCCCCCCCCCCCCCCAAGCCATAACCAGGCTAAAAAACTTCTCGAAAACTGACTACAACCTTCCAAGGGAGGGTATCAGTAGCTTCACACCACCGCTCCCCTCAGAGGATGGAGACAAATATGCTGAACAGTATTCCAGTGCAGTATACAAGCACCTGTACAACTGCATGGACTCAGTCATACCCAATACAACTAAAACCTGCTCCTCAAGAAAATACAAACCTATGTGATGGGCATCCTCTGTCAACAGGCTTTACAACAAAAGGAAGAAACTGTTGTCCAAGGGTAAAAAGGCACAAATTCCCAGTTGGAAAAACTTCCTCCTTAGCCTCAACAAGCAAATTAGATCACTAGTGAAAACCTCCAAAACCAATTATGAATCAAAACTAGCCTCTGAAACAAAGGCTAACCACAAAGCCTTTTTCAGTTACATCAAAAACATCCATGGCAAAGCCCAGTGTTCCGAATTAGTTATTAACAGTACCACTTACACTGATCCTGTTGACTTAGCCAACCTGCTAGCAGATAGGTTCAGCACAAACTTCACCCCCCTGTCCCCCCAAAGGCCTATACAACATCCCGATATTTGCCCAACACCTCACATCTCTGTATATCAAGTGTTAAAGGCCCTATCTAAGGCAAAGAACACAACTTCCATGGGACCTGATAGTATCCCAGGCTGTATTCTGCACCATCTCCAGCTAGAACTAGCCTTGCCATTGAGCACCCTATTCAACCATAGTTTAAGTACAGGATTTATTCCAGCAGAGTGGAGAACTGCCATTGTCATTCCTTTGCACAAAGGTGGTGCCACTACTGACCCTGGACACTATCAGCCCATTAGCTTGACAAGTTTGATCTGTAAGGCCATGGAGTATATTATTATGGACCTCATAAACAAGGACATAGGCAATCTCCAAGCACTTGACCCCACACAGTTCAGATTTGTCAAGAGCAGATCTTGCCTGTTGAACCTGGCTGACTTTTTTTTAGACTGTCACCAAGGCACTGGATGAGGGGAAAGTCAGTACATACAGCTTACTTTGACTTGGCCAAAGCCTTTGATAGAATCCCTCACTCGGGCATCATCGAAAAGCTAACAGAACTTTGTGTAAATCCCTATCTCATCAGGTAGGTGGCCAAGTGGCTCATTGATAGGACCCACAAGGTCAAAATAAGTGCCAGTACCTCTGATAACAGACATGCCACTAGTGGTATCCCCCAGGGATCTGTCCTGGGACCCCTATTGTTTGGCATCTACTTCTCAGAGACCAAGCAAAGACAAAAGGCCTGTGGGTGACCAAGTTTGCGGACAACTGTAAGTTGGGTGGTGTCATTGCAAGGTTTAAGTCTTTAGAATGTTTAATTCTGCTATTGCTTGTTTTGCAGATATGCGGGAGGTCCATCAGAATGGGGTCTAACAATGCCTTGTATGACAGCCTGCAGGAGACAGAATCCAGGGATAGGCTTTGAGATAGTCTGCATAGAATATGTTACTTGTGCCCTGTATTATTTTAATGAGGAACCTCTGTGGACATTCCAATTGAGCCTTCCTCTAGCTTACCCCAATTCTTACCCACAAAAATCAGTAGGAAACTCTTTTTGATCTATGTTACTTTAAACAACTCTGTTCTTACTATAAATCTCACTAACCTTAACTATCATTCTAATCCCTCACCCCTTTAAAACTACCCCACTAATGACTTTTCTTTCCCCTTTATTAATTCTTTCAACCTAGCACTACCCTTCTAGTGATCATTTCCTTTCTTAACTTTCAACGTATTTCAACATTTACAAAATAAATTGTGTGTGTGTGTGTATATATATATATATATATATATATATATATATATATATATATATAAGATATATAGGATTTATATTAGATCTTCAAATGCTTAGGTTGTCGAACGCCAAAACGTCGACACCTAAACATCAAAGTCTAATAAATGCGATGAGCCAATTACGCAAATTTTTTCCCTGAGAAAAAATTTGCTTGGCCGTCATTAGGGATTTGCCCTTTTCCCTGATATAGAGTGATCTCAGAGTTGGTATATTTAGTTAGGCGAGGTGTGGGAGGCACAGCCCTCCACATCGGAGGGTGATTAGAGTTTTAGAGTTTGTTTGTTTTTTTTTTTTTGTTGGCTATGCAAATTTTTTCCCTGGGAAAAATTAATGTAATTGGCCTGTCACGTTTATTAGATTTCAACATTTAGGTGTCGACATTTCGGCATTCGACAACCTTATCATTTGAAGATCTAATATAGACCCGATATATATATGTGTATATATAGATATATATATATATATATATATATATATATATATATATATATATATATATATATATATATCTTGTAAATTACTCTGTTTTTCTCTTTGATATTACAACTTCTCAAAATGTATTACTTTTTCTCATTTTGTTATATTGTACTATATTGTACTGTAATTTCTGTAATTCCTGTAAATTCTTGTAAAATACTGTGTAATCATAATGTGTTTGTGGAGCTTTTCTCCCTGGGCCTCCACTGAAAATGGGTTCCTGTCCCAGTCAGACTTTCTTGGTCAACAAATGTCAATAAATAAATAAATTGTTGGATGTGCCTGGTTATGCACATACCAAAGGGGCATTGTACTCAGTGATAGGTCTGATGAATACTGAATAGAGTGGAACAATGATTCTCATGACCCTAGATACCATACCTTTGTTTATAAGTTCCACAACATTGAATGATTTCCTCACTATTGTAGACATGTGACAGTCAAAGGTTAGATTACCGTGCATGTGTGTCCCTAACCGAGTCAACTTTTAGTGGTGCATTGTCAATATGATAGTTACCAGGGGTGGATGACTTTCCAAAGGATAATATTATGCATTTCTTGGCATTTAGTCTTAGTCCATGGCTCTGATACAAGTTGTTTGACTGTGTCAGCCCTTCTTGGAGAACATTAGTTTCAGTGGGGGATTCTATGACAGCTCTTAATTTGCAATTGTCTGCAAATGTGGTCAGCCAGTCGCTCTTGACATTGCTTTGACCTCTTACAAGTAAATGTAAAAAGGAGAGGGCCCAGAACTGATCCCTGAGGAACTCTGCTTGTGACTGGCCTCTTTCTAGAGGTGGACTCCCCAATTCTAACTTACTGGTACCTGTCTGAGAGCCAGCTAGCTATCCATAGGGGTTTATACCTAACCTCTTGAATTATCAACAATGTCCAGGTGGGGTATTGAGTCAAATGTCTTAGTGAGGTCAAAGTAGGCAATATGAACCACTTAGCCCTCATCCATTGCTTTGGTAACCTTCTCATAAATTTCACCAGGTTGATATGGTATGACCTGCCCTTAATGAAACCAAATTGGGTTTGGTCTGCAGGTTTGCTATGTTATTACTGATTATTTTTATGATAATTCTTTCCATGGCTTTGCATAGGAGACCAGTGAGACTTGTGGGTCTGTAGTTTCCAGGGTCTGTAGATGGCCCACCTTTGTGCAGAGGGATGACTGTTGCTTTTCTCCATTTGCGAGACATGAAGCCTGTTTGGATGCTACAGTTAAATAGCAATTTCAAAGGGCCTGGGTTTATCGATGCCGTGTTCTTAGCCTTAAAGCGAACATTGAGGATCTGTTCCCTAGTGATAGCAGGGGAGATATATTTGATGATATTTCCTAAGTGGAGATTGAGGGGGAGGGGGGGAGGGAGGGGCAAAGTTAAACTGAATTTGTCTGCCAGTAGAGTTTCTGTATCTTCTGGCTCAGTATAGGTGGTTCCAATAACAATGAGCTCTGCACACAATTGTGTATTGCCTTTGAGGTTGCAGACATAACTTAAGAAAGCCTTTTGTTTGTCCTTTGCCTAGGAGGCCAAATTTACCTCAGATTTGGCTTTGATTGACTTTGTCCTCTGGGTTGTTTGTTTAGTTTGATGAGAGTGCTTTTATCCTGCTGGGAGCTGCACCTCCTAATTTTTGCCATGATTGTCTTCCTTCAGTTGTACAGCCTATTGATGCTGTGATTCCACTTGGATGACTTGTTTTTGGATTTAGTTTTGTACTTCCTCCTCGTGGGTACAGCTGCCTCTGTACAACTATTAACATGCTTATATAACATCATTTTCTACAGTCTTGCTATTAGTTAAGCTTTCTAAGAACAATTTCACCTCCCTGTCCTGGGTATGTGGCTCTAGATATGAGAGCAAATCATATAGAGGTGATGTTATGGTCATTGTGCAGTTATGGTGTATACTGCTACTACCTTTCTTTGTATTAGGAGTGCCATTACCTTATGAAAGAACTCCACCTACATTCTGACCTACAGTGAGAAATCCATATTGGATGCAGATTTCCTTAAGTCGTGCTATTTAGAAGGATAGGGCTTCTGGGCCAACTATATTCAAGAGCCAGACACCACTTGCTGACCTTGATGAATTTCTATTTTTTATTTACTGGATAGCCGTAAAAGTTTCTTATAGGATGACCACATTCTACACAGTATCCATGGCCCTTAGAAATAGAGATGGAGGATTGATGGGTACAGAACAGACTGCTAGGTGTTAGGATGCTGAAGCTTGCTTTGACAGAAATGCCTCCATAAACTTGTGATGTGATGCAGGCAGTTTGTTTTGCATGTTTGTATTTGCAGACTCCATGTATGTATGAGTTTTAATGGATCCTTATAAACTAGTAACATTTTAATGATTTTAAAAGTATTTCAGTGAGGAGTTACTTCTGGACATAGCTGCTTTTACAGAAGCAAGACTGGAAATCCAATCAGTTATTTCTACTTTTTCAACACTGCTTCAAGTACAAAAGTAACATCCATGACATCATGACTGGCTAAGGCAGTCAGAACTCCAAAACTGTTTCTGAAGCAAAACAAAATCCAAAATTGTATTGTCTTTTACTGCTCATTTATTATTTGCAATAACTGACGCTACCCAAACATGATTTTGACCTCCCACAGTTTTCTGTATCTCCATTCATTTCTTCTTAAATTCTTTTATCGCAATCATTTAATCATTACCTTTCAAGAGCAATACTTTATATAGAAAAATAGATAGATAGATAGACAGACAGACAGACAGATAGATAGATAGATAGATAGATAGATAGATAGAGAGATAGATATATGATAGATAGATAGATAGATAGATAGATAGATAGATAGATAGATAGATAGATAGATAGATAGATAAAATTAGATTTTATAAATTTGTTAACTGAGAATAGTCAGTGGGCACAATTCACTTGTCATGTGACCAAAAAGGCCAGCAGAACTTATGTAACTCACTCAGAGTTGCACAATAGCCAAATGGAGGTTGAGATATGGATCTGGGGGACAAGTAATGGGAGGAAATGATGGAGCCATTGTGGAATTGGTGCGTGGCAGAACTTTGGAATATTTATTACATTCTGTTTTTTTATTTATTCTTTGTTGACTGTGTTAGTCCCACTAGGCTAATAAACTCTTCTCAGGAGAGACACAAGGTGGTATTTATATGACTGGGGAAAGATTGGCCAGGGCATCTGGGAACTTTCTCCTACTCTTTTCAATATGTACCATGGGATCTTTTACATACACCTCAGCTGGCACAAACTCAAACAGATGATACCTTGGTTTAACATCTCATCTGAAGTTTGACACACACAGGAGTGCATCCTCTCCCTCCACCTCCCAAGTTGTGCTATACTGCAGTGTTAGCAACTGATCTGCCTGGTGAGGGAATAGAACCTAGTCTTCTGTTCTAAAGGTGAGTGTGCTACCTGCACATAGGTCCATATGATCTTAGGTAAGTACAAGGCTAACTGCCATTGTAGTCCATGTTAAACAGAGATAATTTTCCCTTCAAAGGTGAGACTCAAACCCTGTAACTTGTGTCTCTGAGGTAAATGCCTCAACCATTATACCAGCTACCAATGCCTACCAGTTCTTAACCCCACTGTAATGGAATACTGGGGGGTACTACAGGGAAATAAGAACTGTAATGCAGAAGTTGAAACCAGCTGGACCAGGTTTTGATAGGCAGTAAAGATTGTTGCATCAGCAGTACAGGATACCTAGAAAGGTGAGGAAGGAAGAGTGTTGCAAAGATGCAATGTGCAAGAAATAGGGGAAGATAGGCACAGATAATCTGCATATGTAGCAGTTTTGTGATTCAATGATAATGTTATAGGGAGATGCAGTGTGCATTTCAGTGAAAGTGCATCACAAACAAATAGACAAGACAAGAGTGTTGTCTTTCAGGGTTGGTGGGATTGGTTCTTCCTTGAATAGAGAGGAAAGGATGGAGCTGTAACTTGTGGTTGCTCGGACTGAAAAGGCAGTCAAGTGTGACTATAAGAGAGTAAGGCCAAATGCATTCTAGAAAGAAGATTTTAAAGGGTGGATGAAAATGTTGACCAGGGGGTTGGGAAAAGGAATGTGGGATAGGAGACTGGAAGAGTCTGCCCTTAGATGATGCTGTAATTGAATTCAATACTTTTCTAAATATCCTCAATAGCCTTGCACCTCCTAGAAGGAAGAGACTGAAAACAAATAATGTAATTTGGCCATCCAAAAAGAGTAGAATGCTACATGATGCCCCTGCACTGGCCCAGTAATCAAGGAGCCTCAATGCTAACCACTAGCACCAGTGAGGGGCATCCACATTGGGAGGATAACAAGTACACACACAGTAAAGTACAATTTCCCTTAAGGGCACTCAGAAATCACAGTCAGTCAGAGGCTGGTTTCTCCCTTTCTCTCCAGATCCCCAATACGACTCCCCACTGGCACAGCTATAGGGTTCAGATCTCAGCCAAGTAGTCAAACCAAAACCTCCAGTACCCTCTCTGTCCAACCAGTGCTTCATGTCCCTGCCCAAGTAGCTGACACACACACACTTTGAGATATGAGTTATATACAAACACACAGACACTCCTGGAGAAGGCTGGCACAAGTTCTCCAGCTATGCCCCCTTCTGCCCAGAATATAAGGTAGAAATCACTTCCACTAACTACTCTTATCAGCTGCTAATGAGGCCCTTCCCAAAGGGTGACCAATTCTACTGTGTAATCTTATTATTATCCAATTAGAAAGTGTGACGAACAGCAAGGGTATTGGAGTGGCTTTGTACAGTATCACCAAATACACGCAAGTATGCTAAGAGCTTAACTTATCTCTACACAAAACAGCCACAGTTGAAAGGTTTAAAGATATTTAATAATAAATAATAAAAAACACAGACAATACTCATTAGTTCAACACAATGACAACAGACAGTTCAAAAATCAGAGGAAATACTTTAAAACAATATTGCAGGATGGTCTGACGTAAATATAGAAAACATCTAGACTCATCTTGCTATTTCTATCTCTAAGAGAAATACTAAGATCTAGATCCTACTTACAAGGCAAAATGCTGGTAAGTTGTTGTCATCTACAGAACAAAATACAAAATGCTATCTTTTCTTTCTGAGATAGCCCTTAAATTGATAATGCACATTCCTGCTGAGTTATTTTAGATTACATCATTCTTGACACTTCTGCTTAAGTTTGCCAGACTCACAGAACTTAAACTGTAACATATCTTTGTAATCTTCATCTGCCAGGAAGCCACAGCAATAAAAGACACTTTACATACGAAACCTAGTAATTATCTCTGCCTTAGGACAATAGAAAGACATCATGTCTCCTAGCTTGAGATCACACCCATTCATAAAATCCTTTACTATTCAGCTTTCTTCCAGCAGGGTGCACTGTGGTTACATTTTTGAAGCTCAGAACACAACACAGTTTTCTTACATTTGTCAAACAAGCCTGTGGATCATATTAATATTTACAAGCACATAGAATTATTTACGAAATTCTATCTGGATGGGCTGGCAGCCCCTCAGTTTTTCAAATGCTAATTCAGGATAGAGAAAAAGCATGGAAAGAATGGCAAAAATATAAAGCACTGCAATAGCGTGACATTTTCAGAACGCTTCGCAATCGTACTAAAAAGCAAATAAATAAAGACACAAACTGTACTATAATAACTTTCTGAATAATATTAAACACGACCCTAAAAAATGTTGGACATACATTAAAGAAATCTTACATCCAGGCCAAAAATTCGGGTCTATGTCAAGTCTTCGAATGCTTAAAATTTAGAACATTACACGGTCAAGACCAAACGTTCGAAATTTCAAGTATTCAAAAATTGACTTTCAACAGCGCTGTAGGGTGCAGATAGGGAGAATTTCCCTTTTCTGCGCTGAAGTGTGGTCTCGGAGTTGGTATATTTAAGTAGGGGTGGTGTGGGGGGTTCAGGGGGGCTTGCCCCCTGCTCACACTGTTAAGGTGTGTTTTTCTTTTTTTCTTTTTGTTATGTGATATTCGAACATCCAAATGTCGAACATTTGGTCTTGACCATGTAACGTTAGACACTTTGGATGTTCGAATATTTAACATAGACCCAAAAATTCAACCCAAACCCCGCTTCTAACTCACCAGATGAAACTGCAATATAATTCAACTCATATTTGATAGATAGTGTAGCGTCACTAACCAAGGATTTTTCAACATCTAATCCCAAACCTGCCCAACAGCCACATATGACCATATCCACTTTTGCCTTCAGATCTGTGCCCACATCCTATGTAAAACTACTCTTACACAAACTTAAACTGTGCTCTTCTTCAGCTGATGACCTTCCAAGCGAGTACTTAAAAAATAGCAGCCAATAGCATTGCTTATCCTGTCTCAATTCTTATAAATAGATTAATCCATGATTTCCACATTCCTTCTCTGTGCAAAAAGTCACACAGTATCCCTCTGCACCAAGGAGGGAATTCAACAGACATTAATAACTGTAGAAGTATAGCAATCTTATCTCCCTCTGATAAAATACATGAAAAATGTATTCAGAAGACTAGTCTCTTCCCTGCAGGAAGCACCAATAACAATCCTTAGAATAAAGGATAGAACCATGTGATACTCCAGCGGTGACTGAGAGGTATGGAGAGAAGATAGAGTGTTATTATTCTGATTCGTATCTATTGAACAAGCTTTAGAATCATAGAAGGGTTGTCTGAGATAGATATATTAAGGACTTCTGAAGTAGACGTTTATTATAAAAACTATGTCAAAGGGTTTAGAGAACTCTCGAAATAAGGAGGAGACTAGTCTGCCGTTATCTATGGCTTTATTGACATTATCCATATAGGTTAGAAGAGCAGTGTTAGTAGTATGGGAGGGATGGAAACCATGTTGTGTGGGGATAGGAGTTCCTTCAAGACATAGTTTAGTAGCAATTTTTTTAATTCATTTTCCAAGTTGCAGGACAGGCTGTTGCTCTCTCTCAAATATGAGCTCAGAGGAGCAACTAACACAACTAACCTGAACACATTTTTCAGTTCAAGCCCTGTAAGTGCAGTATCTGTGGTGAGGGGAGTGTGGATTTGGACACTGCTGGGTAAGGGAGTTTTAGGTTTAAAGGATGGGAGGGGATTTTTAGGTTTGTGGGTCAGAAGGGAAATTTTAAGGTTAGGGAGTAATAAGCTAATCTTATGGTTAGGGAGTGGGACTGGTGGTTTAGGGTTAGAGTTAGGGTTTTAGTAGAGCTACAACCAATCGAGTTAGTGGCAGTTTGAGTAGTAGCCAGTCAACCAAGTGGCAATGAGTAAGTGTTAGTACTACACTGCATGATGGAGCAGTGGTGCAGCAGTAGAGTTGTCGCCTCACAGCAAGAGGTTCTCCAGTTCAATTCTCGACTGGGGTGCCTTCTGTGTGGAGTCTGCATGTCCTCTCTGCATTTATGTGGGTTTCCTTAAGGTGCTCTGGTTTCCTCCCACGTTACAAAGACATACATCTGGAGCCTTTCTCCCTGGGCCTCCACTGAAAATTGGCTTTGTTCCAAGTCAGACTTTCCTGGTTAACAAATGATAAATAAATAAATAAATACATAAGTGCAATGTGAGCATAAAGCAAGTGAGCTCTTATAGGAGATACTGTAAAGATATAGTTTCTTTAAGTAAAATCTGTGGAACTATTCTTCGAAAGGATTATGTTTAACCTGAAATGTCAGTCAGTAACAATACAAAAAAAAAATTAAATAATTATTTAAAAAGATGATAAAATGGTGAAGATATTTTAAATGTTCGATATTGAAAACAGAAGCTTTTTACTTTTATGTAAACTGGTCTGAAAAAAACAAATTTCCTGTCAGAAAAATTAAATTTAGTGGGTCAACTGTTCATTGATGTTCACTCAGTGGCCATCTTGGATTCTGTCTGAAATATGTTTGTAAAGGGTTTAGCAGCATGTATATTTGATTATGCAGTAAATTCTGCCCTAAAAATGAATCCTGATTAAATCACAGTCTTCTTACAGTAGCAAACTTCAGTTGCAGAAGATTCACTTGGCCAAGGATGGAATAGCATTCAAATCTGCTGCCATTATAACACAACCTGCAAGTTCATTAAACAACATGAGAATAATGACAAAATGACCTGGCTTCCAAGGCAAACCTCCTACAGCAGTGAGTACTGACTCACGAATACAATATAAAGCAGAATAAAACTCAATACTGTGACCTTATATTGTCTTAGTGGGCAGTGTCGACAAGTAAATTATGTTAATGCACTGCGTATTTCTCAGCACATAAGGGACAGGTGCATGCCCAGAGAACATCATAGACCTCACTAGCGCATAAACGCACAAACATATATGCAGAAAATAGACCCATTACATACTGCACTTATTTTAAAAGGGTATAAAGTCAGCGATCTCTGCTTGACCATGGATATGATAGGTTTTTACCCAGTCCTGACAATATATACCGGCTCAAGCTTTGCCGTCATGGCTGAATCAGTCCAATCATGGGTAAATCCTGCTTCGCTTTCACACAAACGATGTCTGGATAGTCACATAAAGTCTAGTCCCTCATACAAGTTATCCCCCCTCCCCCCAACACAGACACAGATAAATCCTTTGTGGCTTCACCATTTCTTTCCTTTTGGCTTATATAATACTGCGACCCACAATCAAGCTGGAAGACTATTTAACTATAAATTAGTGCAAGGAAATGACAGCTGTACTAATTAATTTTACTAAAATGTGCTGCATTTAAAAGTGCAGTTAGATGATGAAAATGAGCATCAGGAAGGTCTAACGTGTGGCCTATGCACTTATAACTATCCTCTCTCCAGACTTTCACAGAATATCCACATTTTTGCCTCATAATTTTGTCCCTCATAACATTTCTTGTTTTCTGGCAAATCACTAAGGACTAAAGTCACTAAATAATGATATACATTTGAGTTTCAGAATTCATACCCTTCAGAAAATGCATTGCAATGCAAAACCTGTTATTTTAGCAACTTTCTAAGTGTAAAAGAACAATATTTAAAACCTGACTCTATTTTTGGGCCTTTTTCCCCCTATCATTTTAGACTTTGTTTAGATTTCTTCTGCTAAGAGGTTGAGAGTTATGCCTGTGGACTTGCAGTTGAATGACTGACAGGCTGTTCATCCAATCCAAGAGAAAGCTATCATTTTCTTCACTGTAGAGCTGTCCAATAGTGTAGCCTATTGAGAAGTGTAGCCAGAGTGAGAAGCAGCCTGTAGACTGTTCAAAGTCAGTAAACATCACGGCCGTAACTGCACGGTACATAACATTTATCACTGTTGTGCATTGCCAGACTTCTGCCAAAACACAAAAAACATACGTCAAAACTAAAAACACTTTCAGCAGCTCCTAAATAACTATTAGGTTAAAAGGTCATCTCTGAATTATTAGAGACCACATGTACCACCTATACCAGTTGTTATTTATTTATTCTTTATATGTCTTTTTTGGCCAGGAAAGTCTGACTGGGCAAAGTTCATTTTTAGCAGAGACCCAAGTAGAAAAGCTTCATCACAGCACATTTATATTAACAAGTGAATTTTGATAGTTCTCAGAAAACAATAGTTACATTTTGCAGAAAATACAAACACTTATAAGACAGGTATATATATATACCGTAAAGTATTTATATCTATGTGTAGAACTATATACAGTTCTGGAAGCTTCAAATGATTGCAGGAAGTAAATGGATTAATAAATTAGAAAGAAAAACGTTGTGGCCTAGGGTGTATTTAAGTAAGAATTGTAAGAAGGTACAGACATTTTGAGAGTAGAACTAGAAGGTATAGTTTGGTAGAGGAGATAAGATGTTAGAACAGATTTAGGTGAAGTGAGAAAAGGGAGACAGGACGAGGTGCGCATGACTGGAAAGGGAGTAAGCTAAGATGATGAAGAAAGATGGAAGACATTCTGGGATATTGGAGAGTCACCCTTGTGGTGAGCATGACTAGGATTTATTCAGATGTTTGTCAATGTATTAAATGTGCTCTGGGATGGTGTTTTATTTGTTTTAGATGTAGCAGGAGTAAAGGGATTGTCCATCTGAGTTATTAGACTTAGTTGTTTTTAATAAGAACTTGTTGGAAGAATGGAGGTCCCTTGAAGGGGGTAATGCAGTAAGAAATTTTTTTTTTTGTTTGTGAGCATTTATCTGGGTAGTAAATATGTTTAAATGCAGATGCTAATTGTAAATTAATTTGGATATTGCTTAGTTCTAGTCAGTTAGGTGGTCTCAGTGGTTGACATTGGTGGGTTCCATGTGTTGCGTTAGTAGCAAATTTAGCAATTTATTATATTTACTTTTGTTAACCAGGTTAGTTCCATTTGGGTAGTAGCCTTGTTTTAGGGGAGACCCGAGGTGGTATTTATACTACTAAGGGAAATTTGGCCAGGGCATTGGGAATTTACTGTACTCTTTTCAGTAGGTGGTGTGGGATTTTTACACCCATATGAGCTACCACCAACTCAAGCAGATGGGATCTTGGCTTAATATCTTATTTGAAGGACAGCAGACTCAGAAGTGCAGCACCCCTTTATGCTGCAATGCAGTGTCAGCAGTCAATCTACCTGGTGGTGTGGGAGAACCCATAGCCTTCTGCAACAAAGGTGAGTGTGCTACCTGTTATGCCACTGACACTGCATTTTAAAATTATAATTTTATTATAACAAGAGGCTAGTTTAGATTCAAGAGAGGCATTTGGGTTACTTAGGATAGGTGATGCATAAAAGAGGGCTGGAAGTAGGAAGGTTGAAGCTAATGTTTGCCGTGCCGTGTATGTAAGATATTGTTTGGCTCCACAGAGAGAGTCCTGTCTCTGATTGGTTTATGGTTTTATGGTTAGTAAGACATGGTAATTAAATCTGAGGTTTTCATCAATGACATCTCCTAAGAGATTACAGTGTGCAACTGTGACCTCCGTCCTCTGGGCCAGTAATCAAGGAATCTCAATCTTCACCATTGACACCAATGAGGGACGTTCTCTTGGAACAAAAATGGATACACACAGTATTTTCAGATGCAGCTCTCTGCACCACTGATCGAAAGAATTACTGTCCCCTAGCTCACTTACTAGACCAAGGCAAGATGACGTGGGTGCGTGGTCCTTCTTTGTCAGATTTCATAAACAGACTGCCCTGAGACTTCTGTCTATTCTAGTATTAAAACATCATTTCAGTGCTGGATTACAGAATGACATTACATACATCTGATCATCTGACTTCAGGTTCCCACACTTATTCCTTTACTAGAAACTGAACCAGAATCTTGCACACGTGTGCCATAATACACACACATAAAGCTTTGTTAAGATGTGTTATAGCATCTGGAAGCTATAACACCATTTCATAAACTTCCACCCTTCCAGGGTAGCAATTATTTCACCCCTAAGGACAATAGAGTAGGACTCTAGTTACAGACCACAATCCCTTAACATGGCTACATCGAGCCAGCCAGCAAAATGCCAAGTTATTAAGGTGGAGCCTAGGGTTGCAGGCATATGATATGACAGTGCAGCACCATACTGGGTCAGCAATGCCAATGCAGATGGACTCTCAAGGCAGGGTATGGTTTAATGTATTCCCAGACAGGCTCATTTCTCTATTCCCAGACAGGCTCATTTCTCTCAAATAGCATTTCTCCAGGGTCACTGGAAAAACCTAGCTTGAGACTTCAAAGGGAGGAGAGATGTGATGATGTGAGGTATTGCCATTTATGCTGGGAGAGGTAGGGCAATGGATGTGTAACATATGCTAGCATAGCTAGCTGGAGTTTTGTAAAGAATTATATTTATTTTTATTTAACATTTGTTTACCGGGAAAGTCCGACTTGGAATGAAGCCAATTTTCAGTGGAGGCCCGGGAAAAAATGCTCCAGACGCATGTCTTTGTAACGTGGGAGGAAACCGGAGCACCCAGAGGAAACCCACACGAATGCGAGGATGACATGCAGACTCCACTCAGAAGGCAGCCTAGCAGCCAAGAATTGAACCGGAAAACCTCTTGCTGTGTGTTCTTTTCTGAATTACTTGTTTCATTGAATTTGCAACAACTGCATGAACCTTGTTAACATATTTATACTCTGTTATTTTAACAATGCAATGAGTTATTTCTTTGTATACATTTTTGTTTTGTACTTTTTTGTATCCTTTGTAACTTCTGATGCTTTTCCCCCAGGTCTCCCACTAAAAAAGGCAATTTCCCAGTCAGACTATCCCGGTAAACAAACATCAAATAAAATAATAATAAATAATGTGTTAAAATGTACCAACAGTGGGTCCTGCTGGACAGAAAAGAAATCCACCTGTGTGTTGGACTGTATTGTTACTGTTGAAATTAATATGTTGTAATAGAGAATACTGGAAGAGAGGAGGTTATTATCAGTCCAGCTAACTCTGAAAAATAGTCTGAAATTAAATTACCTGGTTTAGACCATAAAAATTCTATCTTGCAGTTCTGATTACAGGCAGAGACAAAATTTCTGTTTAAACCAGGACTAGGAATTCTACTGTATTGTCCTTAGGGGTAAACTAATTGCAACCCTGGAAGGGTGGAAGTTTTTGAAATAGTTTTATAGCTTCCAGATGCTATAACACATCTTAGCAAAGCTCTATGCGTGCGTATTATGACACACATGTGCTAGAGTCTGGTTCATTTGCTAGTAAAGGGGGTAGTGTGGGAACCAGAAGTCAGATGACCAGATGTGTGTGTGTGTGTGTGTGTGTGTGTGTGTGTGTGTGTGTGTGTGTGTGTGTGTGTGTGTGAGAGTGTGTGTGATGTCATTTTTTAAGCCAGCACTGAAGTGATGTTTTAATACTAGATGAGACAGAAGTCTCATGGCAGTCTGTTTGTGAAACCTGACAAACACTCAGCTGAGGACTCAACTCTACAGCTGTGGTCAGTGTAGAGTCTTATTTGGGGTCTGGAGAGAGAGAGAGAAGGAAACCCAAGCCCAGGACTGAGTGTGTTCCCTGTGTGCTCTTAAAGGAAATTGTGCTTGGTGCAGAGTTGCATTTGGAAATACTGAGTGCATCTAGTTTTGTTCCCAGTGAATGTCCCTCACGGTGGCCGTGGTGAAGTTTGAGACTCCTTGATCACTAGCCTAGAGGAAGAATGTCACATTAACTATTTTTATTTTAATGTTTGCTGATGTAAGGTGGAAAGATTGATTTTGGTTGTTATATTGTTTTCAGGTGAAGAACATTCATTTAGTTTTGTTAAGGTTATGGAGCAGACATGAGTTTTTTAGCTAGATTTCTATACATGTAAAAGAAGTTTGGGTACATTCCTGGAGTTTGGAGAGACTTGGGTCTGCACATTTTAATGCTGAATCTTCAACGTACTGAATAAAGCTTCCATGTTGCATGGCAGAAAGGAGATTATTTATAAAAAAATGTAAAAGAGTAGTGGTGCAAGCATTGAGTCGTGGGACTCCTATCATGACAGGCTGGAATGGGGATTAACCCCCCCCGATACCATTTTGCTGCTTGTTTTCTTTCAGACACCATGAGGGACATTCACTGGGAACAAAACTAGATGCATTCAGTATTGAGAAAGTTGGGCAGTTATGTGGCCATGAATACACCACCATGGGATGGCACAAGGCTTTGGGAATACTTTTAGAGTTCCATACTGTTAGAAACTGGAGGTGAGGGAAGACATTGCTAGTGTAGGTTATAAAATAATTATGACTGGCTTACAAACCTGCTCTGTGACCAAGTGCCATGTGGATTCTGTATTCTTGCCTCTGTCATTTCCAAAAGAGAGCAAAACCTAGTCCTTATTCAGAGAGAAACATTCTTCCAGCAGAATCAACACATAGACAGCTTAACTTTTATTTAGTTTATAGGTTATACTAAAAATGAATTAGTTTGAATCATCCATTTCCTGCAAACCAGATGTCTGCTGCATTAATTGCCTCATATGTTTATTAGAAGTGGCCATTGTATCATGACTGCTGCTTAGAGGGACACATTTTAAAGCTAAAACATGTTTTAGAAGTGAAGGGTGAGGTAAAGCAGTCAGAGTCTGCAGCAGCAGCAAATAGACCATACCTGTTGTAGCTGAGGGGTGTTGCTGTAAGAAATGAGATGACATGCAGTTACAAATGCACATGAAAGCAGTCCACGTGTGGACATGCAGTTACAAATGCACATGGAAGTAGTCCACATGTGGACATGCAGTTACAAATGCACATGAAAGCAGTCCGTCTCCGTGTTTGGAATTTGACATTTAATCTTCTCATTAAGGGTCTTGTGTGTCACTAAGATGAGTTGAGTTCTGCAGTTACAGACACTGTAAGAAAATTAACATTTAAATAGTATATATTGATATAGGATCATAGGAGCTTACCAGGCTAATGGCCCCAGGGCCCTTACAAGGTTAGCCAAGTTCAACCCGTGTTCCCAAAGGTGCCCGCTTTAAGCAGACACTAAAATCAGCACCTACTGCCCCTGCACAAGAGAGACACAGGGGAACCCCTGGGGTGAACTTCTGGTTACCCATCCAATCATCCAATTATGCTTAAATAGAGCCAATAAGGGGCTTTGTTTAACATGAATAGGAAGCTTGTTCCAAAGGTGGGGCAATCTCTGTGAGACAAAGTTGTCTCTCCAACCAGTTTTGTTGCTATCACATACCAGGTTAAGGTCCTTTGAGTGAGAGACCCATGTGCCATTTGACTTGTGAATGTGCAGCACTTCCATTAAAGCTGGGTCAGAGGTTGCTCAATATGCAAGGCACAGGTCACCTCTGAGTAGTCTGTATGACAGAGTAACACGACAATGATTTCAGTCTGTCTGCATAAGACAGATCTTGAAGACCCTGAATTTTCTTTGTAAGGAACTTTACAAAGAAAGGACAGCACTGCGTCACATTCTGAAGTCCCTTTAGAAGAAGCTCCACTAAAGAGATCGGAAAGATTGGCAAACAGGAAAACCACCCATCACCAGAACTTGGCTAACAATTAGTCCTGGTTGAAAGGGAAAGTGTGGAAGAACCAGAATGGATGCTCCAACTGGTCCCAGAGGTGGTAAGAGGTGCAACTCTTACAGTGGACACTTCTTTGCACACTTGTAATAACAAGGTCAATATTATCTCCTATTTTTGATTTAACATTTATAATTTCACAGACTTAGTTATAGGATCAGAACACCATAAGTTATTCCTGAAAGGGTTTAACTGTATTCCTTCAAGCAGGGCAAAAATTGAAGAAACACTTTTGGACTTAAAACTCTTTAGCCATAAGATAAACTTTCGTGTGATTTTTGATGAGGCCAAAGGGTCTGATTTTGGGAAGAGCACTGCTAACCCTCCCTTGTACCCCTGGTCCCGTCTGTATGACAAAACTTGTGAGAGACAGATACAAGCACTGCTAACCATCCCTTGTACCCACGGTTCCATCTGTATGAAAAAAACTTGTGAGAGATAAATACAAGCACTGCTAACCCCCCTTGTACCCACAGTTCCGTCTGTATGACAAAACTTGTGAGAGACAGATGAAAGCACTGCTAACCCTCCCTTGTACCTGCGGTTCTGTCTGTATGACAAAACTTGTGAGAGACAGAGACAAGCACTGCTAACCCTCCTTTGTACCCGTGGTTCCATCTGTATGACAAAACTTGTGAGAGACAGATACAAGCACTGCTAACCCTCCCTTGTACCCACGGTTCTGTCTGTATGACAAAATTGTGAGAGACAGATACAAGCACTGTTAACCCACCCTTGTACCCATGGTTCCATCTGTATGACAAAACTTGTGAGAGACAGATGAAAGCACTGCTAACCCTCCCTTGTACCTGTGGTTCTGTCTGTATGACAAAACTTGTGAGAGACAGATATGTGCGTTACTGAGTAATAGAAGATACTACATATTTTCAACATGACCAGCAAGGAAAAATCTATTTTGAGGAACACCATTAACAATAAAAGTATTAGATTCATGAAACCTGACAAGGGAGGAGGCCTAGTTATTATGGACTGGGAAGACTACAGGGGGTGCCTCTTGGACCTTTGGAATGATGACCACATTTACAGTCTGGTTTCATTAAACGAATTCAACATTGCCTAAAGGGCCATCAAAGTGGCCTTGGATGAACTTTTAATATTTAATAACATCTCTCTGGGTTTAAACAATTTTTTACGGGTGGACCACCCTATTATTCCCAGCATTTTTGGAATTCCAAAAATCCATTTGAATAGGTTGGATCCACCTTTACATGCAGTTGCCTTTGCCTGTGGGTCAGTAACTGAACCTTTGGCCAAATTCATTGACCTTAAACTCAAAACTTTTTTAATGGATTCTCAGATGTTATTTGGGACTCATGGGACTTGAACAAGCTTAAGAATATTTATGTTGATCAGAAACACATTTTTGTGACTTGTTCACACCTTAATTGCATCCTTACCTCTTTAAACTTTCTTTTATCAATGCTTAAAATACTGCTAAGTTATTGTTTTCTTCAGTATATTACCTCTAATGCATAATAATGCAATCACTTGACTAGTTTGTAAATTTTACCTGTATAAATCTGTATATATCATGTGTTTGCACACCTTTTCAAGTATTGTATATTACTGTCTGTTTTGTGAATATTGCTTGTCTCTTCTAATTGTTTTATATTTTATGTACTATTATATTATGGAGCTTTTCTCCCCAGGCCTCCACTGAAAATGAGTTCTTTTGGTCCAGTGGACTTTCCCGCTAAACAAATGCCAATAAATAAATAAACAAAAATAAATAAATTGAGACATTCAGAGTCTCCTCACTGTTATACCACATGAGGAGAGACATGAATGGTTTGCTGAGACTATTTCACTGTCAGGCACAAAAATAAATAAAATTGTGACATTCAGAGTCTCTTCACTGTTATACCACACGAGGAGAGACTTGAATGGTTTGCTGAGACTGTTTCGAAGTTTGGGTCACTGTTGGACATTGATACCAGGGTGTGGTTTGCTGAGACTGTTTTGAAGTACGGGTCACTGTTGGACATTGATAACAGGGTGTGGTTTGCTGAGACTGTTTTGAAGTATGGGTCACTGTCAGACATTGATAACAGGGTGTGGTTTGCTGAGACTGTTTCGAAGTACGGGTCACTGCTGGATATTGACACCAGGTTGGTCATGGAGTTTATGGATACTTTGCTTAACAACAATTGTTTGGCATTCGATGGAGAATATTTTAAACAGCATCTGGTGTAGCAATGGGGCCACCTATGCCCCATTATTCACGAATGTGCTATTGTTGAGATGGGAGTTAGAGACAGTATTTAAACTACCTTGTTTTAAGAAATGTACAGGTTATTTCAGATACCTCGATGACTTGTTGATAATCTGGGATGGCACTGAGGCGGAATTTGATGAGTTTATTTGAGCCCTGCAAATTAGTACCACGTTCTTGGAGTTTATTGCATGCACTAACACTGAATCTATCAACTTCTTGGACATTAAGCTTATGAAGCAATCACAAGGTCAACCGGCTACACAGACTTACAGGAAACCTACTTTTTGCAATGCATTTTGTCATCCCATTCACCAGAAGAAAAGGATTGTGAAAATAAGGATTTCAAGGCTCACATCAGATGACCCTGTTTGTTTACAATAGTTTGACAAACTAAGATCAATATTAACAGATCGTGACTACCCTGTTTCACTGCTAACCAATGTGTAGGATGAGGTTGAGCAGGTAGAAAAGATAGATATGTACCTATTATTAACAATGGACTTGAGGTGATGATCTGGCAAGACAATATGGACTTTATAAATCACATAAATAGGGCTTCACTTATCGTTGGATGCTAGAAACATACAGGGCATTTTTGAGGAAAAATTGGTTTCTTCTGCAGTACGGTGAAGATATAAAAAGGCACTTCTTACATGCTCCTACATCCACATTTAAAAACAAATGTAATATTAAGTATCTTTTACAACCCCCTGCTCAGCAGAGTTTGGTTTTACTGATCACCATGAAGTGTGGGCGTTGTAGGGAATGCCCTTTTATAAACAGTGATCCCTATGAGGCACTTTTAGCAAAGATCATTCAGTCGCTTACCGCTTGCTCAGAGGTGACCTTTGCCTAACATACAAGGCCATGTCAAACCCAGATTTGATGAATATGCTTCACCTCAAAAAATCTAGATCCGTCAGAGTCACAAGGGTGGGAGACTTAAACCTCGACATGGCTATTAATAGGACGTGCTGGAGGGATAGATTCATCACCCAAAGACTCCCTATGCTGTGGAATAAAATCCCGGTATATGTGAGGCAGAGCACCTCGCTGGCCTTGTTCAAGAGAAATATTGACCAATGGATGGGAGATCGCAGATATACCCCAGGGATTACCTCAGTGTCACTGCTCAACAGAGGCACAGCAAAATAATGGGTATAGTTCCCCATACTAAAGGGGTGGCGTAAGCCACAAAACTATGGGCTAGGCTTGTAAATGCCCTCGGGCAGATAGCCTAGTATGAACCTATGAACCTATAATCAGTTTTACCAACAGTTGCAGTAAATTCAACTGTGAATCTGAAAGGGTGGTTTACTTGGTTACTTGTGAAACTTGTATAGCATGCTATGTTGGTAAAGCCAAAAATGCACTAAATAAAAGGCTATACCAACACTTGCGTGTCATCAAGCAAAACAACAACAAGAGTGCTTTAGCTAGACACTCCCTTGGTTGCACAGCTTTCAAAGACTTCCCGTTTTTTTATAGTTGAGCAGGTGCAGGCAGCTGCCTTCTCTGGAGATTGAACAAGCAGGTCACTGCATCATGAAATGTTTTGACAACTTAAATTGGACACTGCAAACTTGCCTGGACTGAATGACAATATCTCAGTATCTACTGAATTAAAAACAAGGGCTAGTGTATTATGAAACCAAAGAAGCATTTTAATATTATTATTACTTTTTAGCATTCATTTTATTTATTTATTTTTTTTGTGTGTGTAGTTCTTACAATAGGGCCTGTTTCTTTAAATAAAGTCTGGGCATATTGATTTGTGATTGGCTCTGGTGGGGTGTGTGTGTAATCAGCTGCTTTGTGCAGCTTTTTAAACTATGTTTGTTTTAGGTCTACTTACGGTTATGATGAGGTCTAATTGTATGACAAAAGTGCTTAACTGTGATGGTTCAGTTAATAAAGTTATGGGTTGGGAGGGTTGCCTAATGGTTAAGGTGTTTGCCTTACAAACACAAGGTGCAGGGTTCGAGTCTCACAAGGGATAATTGGCTAGGCTTAAAATGGCTCACAAGGGCAGTTAGCTTAGTACTAATCTATGAACCCATGTTTCTTGGAGTTTTGACTTCCTGGACACTTCTTTTGATTATTTGCTTCTATTTTGGTTCCATTTCCAATGTGTACTCGGTCTCTCCAATTGCTCCACGTGTTTGGAAAAGATCATACCAAAAGGAGCATTGTACTTACTCTATTACTGGCCTGATGAGGGGGGGGGGGGGTTATAGGCTCTTTGTTTCCTGGAGGCAATGCCCTTATTTATGAGATGAGCAATATAAAATGTCCTTTTTACCACTGTGGAGACATGGTGATCAAAGTTAAGGTTGCTGTCGACCTGTGTACCCAGATCTCTCACCACTGACTGTGTGCTTAGAGTATTGCTATTAATGTGGTAGTTTGCAGGAACTTCACCCTTGCTGAAGGGGAGGATCATGCTTTTTTTGCATTAAGTTTAAGACCATGACTTCGGTATCAGTCATTAGTCTGTGTTAGACTTTCTTGCAGGATGTTGAAATTGTTATTGGTTTCAATGATTGCTCCAACTCTGCAGTCATCAGCAAACTTTGTCAGCCACAGTCCTTTAGTTTTAGGCTGTACTTCAGATAAGTAGATTCCAAACAATAGGGGTCCCAATACTGATCCCTGTGGAACACCACTGGCTATGGGTCTGCTGCAGGAGGGGGAGTCCTGCATTTTGAGAGTAGGAGTTCTATCAGTGAGCCAGTTTGCAAGCCAACTAACAATATATAGGTTAATACCCAGCTGGGTGAATTTATCAATGATGTCTGAGTGGGGCATTGTGTCAAAGGCCTTGGCTAAGTCTAGGTAGGCTGTATGCACAGATTTGCATTTGTCTAGGGCTTTGGTGACTGTCTCAAATAAGTCCACCAAGTTTATGAGGCATGATCTCCCCTTGACAAAGCTAAACTGGGTGAGGTCGAGCATTTGGAGATTACCTATATCTTTGTTAATAAGGTCCATGATGATTCATTCCATGTCCTTGCAGATAAAGCTTGTCAGGTTAATAGGTCTATAATTACTGGGGTCTGTGGATGTACCCCCTTTGTGCAAAGGGATGTTGGTAGCTGTTTTCCATTCTGCTGGGACAAAGCCAGTGCTTAGGCTGTGATTGAAAAGCGTGACCAACAATAATGCTAATTCCTGTTTTAACCCATGTAGAACACAACCCGGGATGTTGTCTGTCCCATAGAGGCTGTGTTTTTGACCTTGGAGAGGGTATTTAAGACCTGCTCTTTGGAGATACTAGTTGAGGGACAGGTGTTAGGAATGCTTTGCGGTATATATGGTGGGGACAGGGGAGTGAAGTTTTCACTGAATCTCTCAGCCAGCAGGTTTGCTATATCCACATGTTCTGTATATGTAGTATAACTCAACCACACCACTGAATCAAACACATAAACACACTAAGACATACTCGGAGGCTCTGAGTAAAAATTTACCTAAACAGCAGAGGCCTCCAAAGCAGACACCCAAGCAACTGCAAACTCAATACACCACACAAACAACACATAAACAACAAAATCAATGTGCAAAGCAGTCACTGCCCTTAAGGCCAAATACAACACCAAACATACTTGTCATAGGTGACTCCATAGTCAGGCACACTGACGTCCCACTCACCAGGCTGAACAAGGAGAAGGTCACGGTAAGCTGCCTATCGGGCGCTAGAATCCGCCACATAACACAAGCACTCAGGTCACTCCACGGCAAGTACAAGTATGACACAGTCATTGTCCATGCTAGTGTGAACGACCTGAGACGTACCTCCCTGGACTACATGAAAAGAGACATAGAGGAGCTCTCTGATTATGTAGCCCAGGCAGGTATGACCCTGACCCTGAGCAGTATCCTTCCTTCACCAAGAATGATGCCACAATATAGTGACAAGATGATCAGCTTTAACAATTGGCTTAATGTCTGGTGTCATTCAAAGGGGATCCAGTGCCTGTCTGCCTGGGATAACATGCTCGACAAGCCACGCTGCTTCGCAAGGGACAGCTTGCACCTGTCACCCCTGGGATTCCGGATATTGGCTAAGGCTCTTGCCACCCCCATAGTGCCTTTTTTAGGCAAGGCTCAAATTCTAAACCTACCACCCTAGAAAACAAAAACGTGAAGAAACTAAGGGTAATGCTGCTCAATGCCAGAAGTCTAAATCTCAAAATGCACGCACTCGAGGCCCTTCTCAGTATGGAGAACATCAATGTCTGTGCTGTGACTGAAACCTGGTTCAAGGCTCCTGAGAGCACCCCGGCACTATCAGGTTTCATCTCATATCATGCGTTCCGGCCCAAAACCCGGACCACACCACAAAAGGAGGGTGTATCCATATTCATCAAGGATACCCACACCTCCAGGTTGGTGGCTACGCCGAAGCATCGGAAACCATCCAGGTGCAATTAACCATAGGCAAAACTGCTCTACAATTTGTAGCATGCTACAGGCCACCCTCTCAAACTCAGGAAACCCACACAGCCTTCCTGAAGACACTGGAGGGTATAAATGTATCACCAAACACCATCATATTGGGTGACTTCAACTACCCGAATATAGACTGGGAACATTACTCAAGCCCAAACTTTCTAGCCCAAAGGTTCCTGGAGTTCATAAATTCAAATGCCATGGAACAACTAGTCACCATCCCCACAAGAGGAGAAAATATACTAGATCTCATCATCACGAACATGGGGACAAAATGCTCCACAGCGAAGTATATCCCTTATTGGTGAGATTAGCTCATAAACTAACCTCACTAGAAATCCACATCCCGCCCCACCCCAAACAAAAAGACCACAGTGAAGAACTTCCCCAAAGCAAACTTCACACTACTCAAGACAGGTGTGGTATCCTTCAAGGCCCCGAGCCAATGGAAACCACAACCCAAGCTGCGGAAGCCCTTACAAATGCCTTCTATGAACACCTTCAGGACTGCATGGATCAGGCAATCCCAAATAAAACCAAGACTCTTTCCACCAAGGGCAAACATCCAGTCTGGTGGACCCCAGCCATAAACAAACTTTACAATAAGAGGAGAAAGCTATTACATGATAGAGCAAAATCCCAAAAAGGGAAGGCATCTTTGATCAGCACTAGCAAGAAACTACGATCCCTCATAAAATCATCCAAGGCCAACTTTGAGAGAAAAATTGCCATAGATTCAAAAGACAATCATAAGGCCTTCTTCAGCTATGTCAGAAACCTGGGTGGAAACTCCCAGATATGCTCAGAATTAATCCAAAATGATACAAAAATCACTGAACCCACAGACATTGCCAACATACTGGCAGACAGGGTCAGCGCAAACTTCTCCCCCTCTCCCCAAAAGGAGAGATAACTATCCCAACTGAGAGTAGCCTCCCAGACATCTCAAATGCGCAGGTGAAAGCTGCTCTCTCTAAAGCTAAAAACACAGCATCAATGGGACCGGATGGGGTCCCCGGCTGTGTGCTACATGAACTCAATGAAGAACTAAACCCGCACATAAGGCAGCTGTTTAATCTTAGCCACACCACAGGATATGTGCCCAAGGAGTGGTGTACGGCAACTGTGGTCCCACTCCACAAAGGCAGTGCCTCTACGGACCCTGGTAATTACCGCCCCATAAGCTTAACAAGCCTGGTCTGCAAAGCTATGGAGAGGATCATAATGGAACTCATAAACAAGGACATAGGGGACTTGCAGACCTTGGACCCAACCCAGTTTGGCTTTGTCAAGGGCAGAGCTTGCCTTTTGAACTTGGTCAACTTCTTCGAAACAGTCACCAAGGCCATTGATGAGGGAAAGGCAGTCCATACAGCCTACCTTGTCCTTGCAAAAGCTTTCGACACAATACCCCACTCGGGTATTATAGAGAAACTTACCAGCTTAAATGTAAACCCATATGTCACAAGATGGGTTGCAAACTGGCTAAAGGACAGAACCCACAGGGTTAGAGTTGCTGGAGCCATGTCAGACTCCAAGCCAGTTACAAGTGGAGTCCCACAAGGCTCAGTCCTTGGCCCCCTATTGTTCGGCATCTACTTCTCAGAAGTACAGGCAAACATAGGAGGACTATGGCTGACAAAGTTTGTGGATGACTGCAAACTGGGTGCCATAGTGGATAGTACATCGGACACAGACATCCTTCAGAGGGGTCTCACGGAAACTGATAGCTGGTGCCAGAGCCATGGCCTGAAGTTAAACGCAAAAAAGTGTATAGTCATACCCTTCGGGAAAAACAAGGTAACCCCAAGCTACCATATAGGTGGCAACCCACTAAGCACAGAAGAGGTTATCAGGGACCTGGGGACCCAGGTTGACAGTGGCCTCTCGTTTGACGCTCACGTTGCTAAAGTGGTTCGAAAGACCTTCTACATTGCCCACCTGATCATGAAGGGATTCACATCCAGATCAAGTGAGGTCATTGTTCTCCTGTACTCTTCACTTATCAGACCAATGATCGAGTACAATGCCCCATTCGGGATGTATCTCACCCGACACCTGCAGCAATTGGAGAGACCCCAAAAGTTCCTCACCAAAAGGATAAAGGGACACCAAATCCTGTCATATGCTGCCAGACTGAAGAAACTCCAACTCTATTCAGTTGCATACCGTCTGCTCAGAGGTGACCTGTGCCTGACATACAAGGCCATGACCAACCCGGAATTAATGGACATGCTCCACCTCAAAAAATCCAAATCCACCAAAACCACTAGAGCACGAGACTTAAACCTTAGCACGGATATAAATAGGATGTGCTGGAGGGATAGATTTATCACCCAGAGACTCCCCATGCTGTGGAATAAAATCCCAGTCCATGTGAGGCAGAGCACCTCGCTGGCTCTGTTCAAGAGAAATCTTGACCTGTGGATGGGAGATCGTAGGTTTACCCCAGGAATCATCTCTGTGTCACTACTGGACAGAGGCACAACAAACTAATGGGCACAGTATTTCTAACATAAGGGGCGGCGTAAGCCACATAACTTTGGGCTAGGCTTATAAATGCCCTAGGGCAGTTAGCCTAGTATAAACCTATGAACCTATGAATTAACTATGAGTTCAACACAAATATGGGCCTTACCTTTGAGATTACAGCTGTAACTAAAGAATGCCTTGTGATTATTCTTAGTTAGGGAAGCTAGTTTGGATTCGTAGTTAGCTTTGGAGGACTTCACTAGGAGTCTTATTTGCTTGGTTAAGTTGAGGAGGGAGTGTTTCCAGTTTTGAGACCATTCCTTCCTACTCTTAGACAGCAATTTCTTTTTCCTATTGTATAGCGTATTAATGGCAGTTGCCCACCAGACAGGTTTGTTTTTATTTGATATGCCTGTGACTTTTGTTGAAATGTAGTTATGGGAAATCTGAGAATTCAATAATTTTCAAGTAAGTATGAAATGATTCCTTCCATTAGATGTAATACAGCCTTCGTCAGCATCCATAATGATGTAATACAGCCTTCGGCAGCATCCATAATGATGTAAAACAGTCTTCTACAGCATCCATAATGATGTAATACAGCCTTCATCAGCATCCATAATGATGTAATACAGCCTTTGTCAGCATCCATTAGATGTAATACAGCCTTCGTCAGCATCCATAATGATGTAATACAGCCTTCGTCAGCATCCATAATGTTGTAATACAGCCTTCGTCAGTATCCATAATGATGTAATACAGCCTTCGTCAGCATCCATAATGTTGTAATACAGCCTTCGTCAGCATCCATAATGATGTAATACAGCCTTCTACAGCATCCATAATGATGCAATACAGCCTTCGTCAGCATCCATAATGATGTAATACAGCCTTCGGCAGCATCCATAATGTTGTAATACAGCCTTCGTCAGCATCCATAATGATGTAATACAGCCTTCTACAGCATCCATAATGATGCAATACAGCCTTCGTCAGCATCCATAATGATGTAATACAGCCTTCGTCAGCATCCATAATGTTGTAATCTGATGACAGGTAAAGGCAGATTCCTTTATCAGCTGTGCAGTCAGGTCTGTTGCCTACTATATAATATTACAAATGGTGTGTGTAGTCCCACCGATATTTTACTACATAACATTATGAACGTTTTGTTTAATCCCACCAATATTTTCCAGATGATCTTTAGTGGTGGTTCCAAATACAGGCAGCAGCCGCATCTCTCATTGGTTCCTCTTTAATGTAACAGCTCCTGTCTCAAATGTTCACACTAACTGAAAAGAGCTGAAAGAATTACATGTCTCAATGTTTATGACAGACAATCTATTCATATTTCTAATATGATGGGATTGTGAGACTCAAATTATATGAACGTGGTTTTTAGTGTTTGGCAAGCAAGTCAAGTGAGAAATACATTGTGCTTACAAATTTTTATGCTTTGAAATTATCACCTGTTAATTAAATTTGGAATCCACAGACAATTTAGCTGGAATACAGAAAAACCTTTCCACAGTGCTGGTTAAAAACATGGCTTGTTTTGTAGCTAACTGATTCATAGATGCAACTAAGATTTTGATTTTTATAGCATGACAAACAGCTACAGTGTATTAATGTTAAACATAATCATTAGCCACACTTTTATTGTATTTTTCTGAGTTTTTTTGAGTTTTCTGGTGAAGTTCTCCAGGTACAAGTGTCAATCTCTTAAAGCAATGCAGTCATGCTGGGGGTTATGACAGAACTGCTTGGAGTTACAAAGTATGCAAGAGGCTATTACGAGAAATGACAATACATTCATATCCCCCTACCCCAGCCTGTAGGAACTACAAGTAGTGAAGCTGTTTCTGTGCATTAGAACAGTCATTCTGCATATCTATTACTACCTAGTACCAGGGTGATCAAAGTACCTACATCCCACTCAAGCCACCTGTTATCTGTCCGTGATCAGGATCCTTTAGACTCCCGCAGCCTGCTGCTACCTACTTGTTTCAGTTTTGTTTCCACACTCTGTTCAAACATCTTTGCAAACTTTTTTTAACTTTGTTGAGTCATAGTTTCTGGACTGATAAGCAAAACCACAGCTTTTTACCTTATGTAAGATCTGAAAATATGAAGTTCTGCTCTTTCATGAAACTGCAGATACACTTGCTTTCCCCACAGGCTTAGTCACACAACCACAATGACATACAATGTTCACTCTCTCTTAAAACACTAATGCTCTTTATCTGTCTGCTTTCCCTTTTAGTTTTCCTATTTTTCTGCAAATAAGAAGTTTGTGTTGTAAATAGACACTCAGTAATAAAGATAATGTTAAAAGCATATTAACAAAATACAGTACCATGACCCAAAAAACTGTGTGTGTATGTGTGTGTGTGTGTGTGTGTGTGTGTGTGTGTGTGTGTGTGTGTGTGTGTGTGTGTGTGTTTGTATGTCTGTGGATAGATATAGATATAGATATAGATATAGATATAGATATTCTTGTGTATATTTCTTTGTTTAGATATAGATACAGATACATATATAGATATACTTATAGATATAGATATGCTTGTGTATATTTCTTTGTATTATACAGATTATTTCCAGACTTAATAGGTTAGTAATGGTGAATATGGTGCAACTTTCAACTTTCAACAGTCGATTAATATTTATCTGTCTGGTACCTTTGCAGCTGTAGAGATTAGTAATGCTGATTCAATACAATATCATAGAGTGCAGAACGGTGCATCAAACACATACACACACGCACACAGGCACACACACACACACACACACACACACACACACACACACACACACACACACACAAACACACACACAGATACTCACACACGCACACACACACACACACACACACACACACACACACACACACACACACATACACACGCACAGACACACACACACACACACACACACACACACACACACACACACACATACACACGCGAGCGTGCACACAAGCACACAAACTGAGAATTGTACAGTATAGACAGTACATTTCTCTAAGCAAAATAGTGCAGTGAACAGCAGTCTGAGGAGTTGTGATTCAGAGACACATGTTCTTTCACACCATAGATAAAAACAGCATGGTATGCAATGCGTGCAGATGATTACATAAAGACATGGAAATGAGTGCCAGCACGTGCTTGCAAATAATGAAATCAAATATGGCAGCATATAGTGTTAGTGGCACATGAGGTAGCATACTTGCCTTTGGTACAGAAGGCTATGGGTTCTATTCCCACAAGAGGTAGCTCAATTGCTGATACAGCTGTGTTGTATAAGGGGGCTGCTGCACTTCTGAGTGTGTCATCCTAAAAATGACATGTTAAACCAAGGTCCCATCTGCTTGAGTTGGTAGTAGGTCAGGTGGATGTTGAGCTGTATTAGGGGGCTGCTGCACTTCTGAGTGTGTCATCCTTCAAATTGCATGTTAAACCAATGTCCCATCTGCTTGAGTTGGTAGTAGGTCAGGTGGATGTTGGGCTGTATTACGGGGCTGCTGCACTTCTGAGTGTGTCCTCCTTCGGATGAGATGTAAAACCAAGGTCCCATCTGCTTGAGGTGGTAGTAGGTCAGGTGGATGTTGATCCCATGGCCCTATTAAAGAGTATGGTACATTCCCAGATGTGTTTGCCAAATTTCCCTTATTAGCATAAATACCACCTTGGGTTTTCACTGAAAGGAGGTCTCTAGCTTAGTGGGACTAACCCAGTGATCAAATGATAAATAAATAAAATGATTCCAAAATGTATAAAAACCTGTGCAATGAGCCATGTCAATCAGTTTATTTGAATGACGTCCATGCCTTAAATAGGCTGTATTTCAGTCCATCTTACCCTGAATGGAAATTGCATGTTATCCTTAACTTACTACAAATATGTGTTTTTAGTTCTATTGTGAACATGTATGTAATGTAATTAGTATTTGTTTTTACTGTTTTTTACTTAATTACTTTTGTCATATTTTATCATGTATGTATCTTTTGGAGTTTTTCTCCTCAGGTCTCCAGTGAAAAAGGGCATCTGTCCAGTCAAACTAACCCAGTCAATAAATGTCAAATAAATAAATAAATAAATACATAAAGATTTCAGTGAGCAGTATGATGCACCATGGTGATCAATTTATCAGAATGCAGTCACACTTCAGTGAGCAGTATGATGTGCCACGGTGATCAGTTTATCTGAATGCCGTCATATTTCACTGAGAACTATGATGAGCCACGGCGATCAGTTTATCTGAATGCCGTCATATTTCAGTGAGCAGTATGGTGAGCCATGGTGATCAGATTATCTGAATGCCGTCATATTTCACTGAGAACTATGATGAGCCACGGCGATCAGTTTATCTGAATGTCGTCATATTTCAGTGAGAAGTATGGTGAGCCATGGTGATCAGATTATCTGAATGCAGTCATATTTCACTGAGAAGTATGGTGTGCCACGGTGATCAGTTTATCTGAATGCCATCATATTTCACTGAGAAGTATGGTGAGCCATGGTGATCAGTTTATCTGAATGCTGTCATATTTCACTAAGACGTATGATGAGCCACGGCGATCAGTTTATCTGAATGCAGTCATATTTCAGTGAGCAGTATGGTGAGCCATGGTGATCAGTTTATCTGAATGCTGTCATATTTCACTGAGAACTATGATGAGCCACGGCGATCAGTTTATCCAAATGCAGTCATATTTTACTGAGAAATATGATGAGCCATGGTGATCAGTTTATCTAAATGCCGTCATATTTCACTGAGAATTATGATGAGCCAACGCAATCAGTTTTTCTGAATGCCGTCATATTTCATTGAGCAGGTACATCATTTATGCTGCCCTCCTAGCAGCAACATCTCGTACAGCTTGAGAAATTGTGATAGTGACAACCAGGGCTGGCCTTAGGAATTGCAAGCCCCAATTTGGACCATTTTACTGGTGTCCCTCAGTTGACTCCCTTCTACCTCTCATCCCAATCTTTCCTCCATGTCGGTTTCCTGTACTTAAGTTCATAGGTTGGTACTAGGCTATCGGCCCTAGGGCCTATGCAAGCCTAGCCATAACAATTCCCTGGATATTTCTTCCCACAATATTTACTTCTCTGGGCACCTGTCTAGTAGAGTGACTGACATGATCCCCGGGGTGACTTTCCTATCTCCCATCCAATCATCAAGGTTCATTTTGAAGAGGGACAATAAGGCGCTCTGCTTGACATGTATGGGCAGTCTGTTCCAGAGTCTGGGGAGTCTCTGGGTCAGGAACCTATCCCTCCAGCATGTTTTGTTCATTGTGATGACAAGGTTTAGATCCCTGGAGCATGTGGCTCTGAGGGATTGGGATTTCTTTAAGTGGAGCATGTCCAACAGCTCAGGGTTTGACATGGCCTTGTATGTTAAGCAGAGATCACCTCGGAGTAGACGATATGCCATAGAGTGCAGAGTATACTTCATATTAGGAGGCAGAAATATACGGTATTACTGTCTGTTAAAAAAAACAACAGTTTATTTATTAGTTTATATTTTGCCATTAATCATGGCTGAACTGCTGCTTTACTCCTAGAATGACTATCTCCAATACTTCCTCTCTGAGGGTGTGCTTAATTCACTCAGGTACATGACAAGGGACCTGTTTGATGGGCCCCTGAGGCCACGTGTCTACGTGGTGCTTCAGCATTTGAGTGCACCTTGGCTTAGCAGCATGCATGTTCCCAACCCCTTTAGTAGGAGTTGCTGCACATTTACTCCTTATCCCTCTCCCCACATGCACACCTGTTTTCATTCTTTTTAGTCTGTCCTTTTCCATCCTTCAGTTACCTGACACGTCATGCTCAGCAGTAGTAAGGACTGTAAATACTTTATTTTTATATTATTTTCTCCATAGCAACATTATACTATATGATGTCATGACAGCATACAGGTGCTCTTTTGTTAATTTACTGACTGACTTCTGGTATCACATCAACTTATAATTGTGTTCAGTTATACCTGCCTATATGGCTGACCTTACATTGTCAGTGTTGCACTGATATTCATTAAAGGGCATTGTATATTTAACTGGTTTTTTGCCATGTTGTGTCTGAAAATGGTGTAAGTGGATCATTGTGTTCTTCCTTGCTTAACAAACTTTAAGTAAGTAAATAAAATAATTAAAAAAAATCTTTGTAAGTGAAATACTTTACACATGCCAGCATTTTTGGGAGGTGCTGTAGTCAGCCATGCTACTTAGAAGCAGGCTCATTTTGAAACCTGAAACCTGGTAAAATCTTCTGACTCACCATAGTCACCAGCTCCTGCCTCCCATTCCCAGAAATCTAGGATACCATGAAAGACTGGACAAATGAGTGAGAGGGGCTGTGCTTAATGGTTGTGGGAAGACCAGGGTGGCAAAAAGAGCGTAACAATGTTCTAACTTCCGTTATCCATTCTAATCTAATCTAAACAAGTGTTAAACTTTAATCGACAAATTAGTCTACTACTAAGCATTCAATAGTTCAGAGCAATTGATTGTTTTTACTTGCACATACCTGTAATTTGGCTCTTCCGGCTCCATTCATCTTTCACTATGGTCTGGCTCACTCCGCTCCCCTACCCTACCCCATTCCCACCAACCCCCAGGTTCCTGACATTTATACCTACCACTCCCTTAAGCCCCACTCTCACACCAACCTCATTTCTATATAGCCACTCCTCTGCTCACTCTCTTCAATCTACATTATCATCTACCTTCACTCCACATCACCTCACTCACACAATACCCAGATTGTACAATCTCTTCAGGCTAATACCCCTTACCTAATCCCCCCACTCTAACCACAACCTACATAAAGTATAACCACACCTAAATCCCTACTCATGCCTGTAAATATACTTACTAAAACTTTACAGTAATACATCAATACTTTGTCAGAGCAAAATGTGGCCCCTAACCTTTACATTAATAATAAGCCTCACCATCACCTCACACTTAACCTCCTACCACTACACTAACAACTCAGAATTTCAGACTAAATCCCCTACTTGCCCTACCCATTTACAAATCAAACCAGCCTTTTTAGTAATATCTCCTTCTATCTACATCTCAGATCTTGACCTTGCCATATTCAAAGTAACCCCACACCAACTAAACAACCATATTATCTCAAAATATAACACATCTATAGTCAAATACTTAAAAACTATAATCCAAATAGCATACCGAGTCATACTTAGTGGAGACATGCACCCATACCCTGGCCCTACAAATAATAACAAACCCCCTCGCTACCAAACAAATAACATTCTAGCCTCCCCCAGGAAATCAACAGATCTCCTTATACTCAACATAAACATAAGGAGCATACTGAACAAAATCCCAGAGCTACTTGCTGCCCTGGCCCTCTGCTCCCCCAACACAGTCCTCCTCACAGAGACCTGGCTAAAACCACTGAACAATAATACTGACTTTGTTCCACCTGGTTACAATGTTCTTTGACAAGACAGAACATCCAAAAGAGGCAGAAGCATCACTCTCCTCTTCAAAAGCAACCTGACCATTGAAACGTTAGTTAACTAACAACCCAAGATGAATAATGCAGAAATTATGTTCACTAAGCTAAAAATCAACTCAAAAAACACTTACATATAATAGGTACATATCTACCCCCCCCCCAAGCAATAACATTAATACAGTAGAATCCATTCTAGTCTTAGCATCCCAAAATTTCACCAAGAAACAATCATACTAGGTGACGTTAATATTAACTGGTCCTCCTGTAACTTGCTCCACCCCACTAACCACATTAACCTACATAGTTTCACTCACCTAATAAAACCACAACATGGGTAGATAAAGCATCAAACAAGAAGTCCATCCTAGACTGAATCTTTACTAACAGACCATCTCAATCCTACCTCTCAGGTTCCCTCCCAGACACCCTCAGTGACCAATTAGACACCAAGTGAATCAATTAAAATGCTCCAACCTCCAACAAATCCAGTACACAAAGAATTTCAAAACCCATGACTTCATATCTGCACTTAATCAATGCATCTGGAGACCACTCTCATCTCCCCCCCTGGTAATTAAACTACTTCAATAACACTTTTTTAAACATTGTAAATCATCTTGCCCCCATCAGAACTGTCAGAACTAAATCTAACAATGCCCCCTGGCTGACCAGAGACAGCCATCTAAAGCTAATACACAGAGATAAAGCATGGGACTCATGGTATCAAAATAATAGGCATACCAGGCACAAAGGAACAAAGCCAAAAAACAAATTAGGATAGACAAAAGGCACCACTATATAGGCATTCGAACCAAACACAAAAATAACCACAAAAATAATGGGCTACTATTAATAGAATCCTACAACCAGGAAAGACCAGTACTTCACCCCTTAACATTAACACCAGCACCAATAATATTGCCACCCAATTCAAAGAAAACTTCACCAAATCCATCCTAGTTCTCACCAATAATAGTTTTCCCACTTCACATCCAAACCTATCTTCTGTACCAGCAGACCAAATCCTCTTCTCCTTACAGCCTGTCCCAACTAGCACAATTTATAAATACCTAAACAGGCTTAAACCCACAACCCTGGCCACCCACAAATTATCTGCAGAATACCTAACAATAGTAGCCAAAGCCATCTCTTATCCAGTCTCCATGCTCTTTAATCACTCTTTATCATAACAACATATCCCTTCTCTGTGGAAAATTTCACATATAATACCACTCCACAAAGGAGGTAACTCCGTGGAACTATCTAAATACCATCCAATTGCCATTTTATCCCCCTTATCTAAAATAATTGAAAAATGTATACATTCCAAAATAATGCTAATCTGCTCACTAATAAACTGCTAACCAACACCCAGCATTGATTCCACCGCAACTGCAGTACTACCCCAGCCCTTATTAGCTTTACCAACACAATAAGCCAACATCAAAACAATGGTAACCTAGTAACCACTGAATTCCTAGATCTCTCCCGGGCCTTTGATACTGTCTCCCATCCCAAACTCCTTTCTGCTCTCTCTGATTTTAATCTCAGCCACTCCACACTAGCGTGGTTTCAAGGCTATCTACCCAACCACCAACAAGTAGTAAATGGCAAAACTCTTTATCTCTCCTCCTGTCACCCTAGGGGTCCCTCAAGGATCCACTCTTGGACCTCTTCTTCTCAATATATTCACCAACCATCTCCACAAAGCTACCTGGCGTGCCACTTTAGTCCAGTACACCGATGACTCCACTCTAATCTGCTCCACCCCATCACTCGCTCAACTACAGGAATTTACACCAGGGTCCTTTACAGCTGTTAAAATCTAGTTAGC
>NC_056733.1:968055911-968105911 GCF_019279795.1 Protopterus annectens | reverse complement strand
ATGGTGTTTAACTCTGTAGTGTCACAGGCACAGAACACTGGTGAATATGGTGTTTAACATGAAACCGTCACAGGCACCAGACACTGGTGAACATGGTGTTTAACACTGAAGTGTCACAGGCACAGAACACTGAACATGGTGTTTAAAAGTGTTACAGGCATGGAACATTGATGAACATGGTGCTTAACATTGAACTGTCACAGTCATAGAACACTGGTGAACATGGTGTTTAACATTAAACTGTCACAGGCACAGAACATTGGTGAACATGTTTTTTAACATTGAACTGTGACAGGCACAGAACACTGGTGAACATGGTGTTTAACAGTGAACTGTCACAGGCACCAAACACTAGTGAACATGGTGTTTAACACTGAAATGTCACAGACATAGAACATTGAGGAACATGGTGTTTAGAGTGCTGAAAGACTGTTTCTGCTGCCTGAATACATCTAGAGCTGTTAAAAACAACAAAACCATGCCAAGAAACCATTTCTTTCCAGAAAAAAAAAACTAAATTTATTCAAAGGTTAAACACTTTTGTCTATTAAGAACGGAATACAACACTTCATCAGAGCACAATTAAACAAACATTAAAATCATGTGCCACAATTAATTGCTTCTCAGGTGACTTTTCTTAAAGTAACATCTTAACAACTGTATTAATAAATAGAATGCAATGACATACACGATTATCACCATTAATAAATGCCAAACCCTCCTTGCCAAAATGTATACAAATTACTATACAAAATATTATTAAAGTGTAGTTGCACTTAATCAATAGATGGATATCTGACCATTTCAGTCTGGTGGGTTGCTGCATTCAACAATAAAGGATTCTTTATAGTCCCAGTAGCTTCTCCTTGATGAAATAACAACCTTATCCACCACAAGAATATAAAATCTTGTTAAAATTATGACATTTGATAGAATGCTTGTATAAAGCATTAGTTAAAATATGATTCTTAATATCATACATGTTTGTAAAATGCCTGACACAATTAGAACTTGTTAAGATAACACCCTCTTACTTTTACAATTACAAGTGCCAGAACATGTAATATTTTTTTAAATGTAACCACAAATGTATATGACCCATTGTTAATATATTCTCAATACTTTCAAACACCATATGTATATATTTATATATTTTTCTTTCCTTATTGGAGCATGCATTACTCACAACTTGCTTAGATTTTTCAAACTTAGATTTCATATTAATGCCCCTGTACAAATGCAGTGTTGTGTGGTTTTGCTGTTGTTATCGGTGGTGTGGTTCTTTTTGTGTTCAAAGTTTATACTCCGGACCAGGTTTGCAAGTGTTATTATAATTTCTGGTTATTAATCATTTACATTTTATGCTAGTTTGTCTTCTAAGGATTTAAGCTCTACATTTCCTCAATGTGTCATTAAAAGAAGTCAGATTGATTTAACCTTAATACAACAACAGCTGATCTAAAGCATCTACAAATTGCAAGAGACTTTTTATGCAGTTTAAAACCTCTACCATTATACACAATAATGCCGCCTTAGTTAAAAGCCTTGTTAGATCCTTAGCACCTGGTGAACATACCTAGTATTAGAGGTTACTAATGAGAATCTAGAAATTATGAAGAATACTAAAACATTACATGACTGGTTCAGTAAATGTTTTCAGTTAAAAGAAGCATCTTTGCAAACTCAAATCAGTACGACCATTTTAATGAATATGTTAAAACATAAGAGTATCAAATGGTCTTCAAACACAAAAAAATCCTTTGTTATTGTTAACAGTTCTGTTTACTAACAAGAAATTCTCGATTTGTCCAAGATGAATCAACAAGTTTTAACTATTTTAATACAATCCAAGAATGTTAAGTTATAACAGCTTGAACAAACATTGTGTGAATTGGATGGTTCCATCACACAAGTCTTTATTTTCTTGAATTAAGAATGGCTGTATGAATTTGTTTATAAAAAGGACAAAGAAATCCAAGTGTTTCAACAAAGTAAGGAAAATAAGTTGCAATGAAACAGAAAAGGAGTACAAACCTGGTACAGCATACAGTGCATGACATTCTAATGACTGAAACAGAAACAAAATAAGTCAAGTTAGAAGCAACAATTCTGCAGTTCAAGACTGTCATAGCAATGTTCCTAATCTTGATAAGTGTTTTAAATTTTACCCTACTTTGCCAGTCAAAATGAATAGTAGATAAACAATATTTCAGTTCTATACAGCTGGAGAATTTGAAATCATGTTGCTATATCAAGAACAATTCTGCCAAATGCCAACAAAGAGAAAATGTTTCAACGTTACCATATCAAATATCAAATACCCCCAAACATAAATACGCTTATTCAGAGGTCACACAACAGTGGAGGGAAGGAGATTCTTCATTATTGCCAAAAGTGATTTCAACAAAACATTTTCAACCCTGCTGACACCCACGGGATAGCCAGCTGACTTACTGATAGGACCAAAGAAGTTAGACTAGGGGAGTCTACCTTCACAAAAAAGGCCAGTTACTAGTGGAGTTCTCAAGGCTTGATGCTGGGGTTGCTTCTTTCTGACATCTACTTCTCTGAAGTCAAGGCCAACATCGAGGGCCTCTGGCTTACTAAGTTTGCAGATGATTGCAAACTAGGCACAGTCATAAAATCCCCCAGATATACAAATACCCTCTAAAAAGGCCAGACACAAACCAGCAACTGGTGCTAGAGCTATGGTCTAAAACTCAATGCTAAGAAATGTATAATAGTATCCTTTGGGAAGATGGCTATCCCTGGAAACTACTACATTGGTAATGCAACCTTAAGAGTAGAGCCAGTGGATAGAGACTTAGAGTTGTATATAGACAGTAGCCTGTCCTTTAACTATCATGTGTCTACAGCAATAAGAAGGTATTTCTATGTTGTACAACTTATAAACAAAGGTATGGCATCTAGGTCCAAGTATGTCATTGTTCCTCTGTACTCAGCTCTCATCAGACCAGTTATCGAGTACAATGCCCCCTTTGGTATGTATCTGGCAGAAGAAACAACTGAATGTCCACAGAGGTTCCTTGCAAAAAGAATGCAGGGCATAAACAACATGTCCTCTGTAAAGCCCCATCCCTGCACTTAGTCTTCTACAGCCTGGGCCGAGGCGATGTACCCCTGGCCTACAAAGCATCCTCTGGTATCACTCTGATGGGCCTGCTGCATAACAAATTGCATCAGAATTACCCAATCTAGAGACTGAAACCTCATCTGCAACATAAACAGGACATGTTGAAGGGACATGCATGGGTCTCAGAGACTACCCCTTCTCTGGAGCAGGCTTCTCATCCATGTGAAGCAGAGGTCTTTCTTAACTGAATTCAAGTTCAAGTGTAACTTAGAGTGGGTAGGGAATTAAAAATGTACTGCTCATCTGCTACCTATGTCTCCATAAGACAGAGGGATGTAAATACTTGACCACCCATTCTCAGTTCTACATATACCCCTTAAAATAACCCCATGGGGTAATCAGCTTAGTAATCACCTAAGAACCTATAAACAATGCATTTGGTTCAACCATTTTAGAAAATAACTTTTTCCAAATTATATTTTACAAGTAGCCATCCTAAATGGCAAAATAAAGACATTCTCAACAGACAAATGGTAAGATTGTTCAGGTTAGTAAATAATGACATCATTTTCAAGAATTAATTAAATTACTTGAAAAAAAAGTTTTTAATGGAGATGATGCATTTCAGTTTGGAAACTGTGTCAAATAAAAATTTGATTTGGGGTAAACATCAAACTACAACTAATAAAAATAATTTCAGTATTACCTTTGTTTACAAATTTATGATAATTCTTAGTCTACAACATATTACAGAGTTTGCTGTTCTCAATATTATTAGAAAGAATTGGGAAAATTCTATTAAATTAGGTCATACAACAAAAATAGTTGGTGAATAACCAAACTCTGTGTACAAAAAGTGTATTAGTGGGGTACCTGACAAATCTTTGAATGCTCAAAATTTCGAACGTTACATGGTTAAGACCAAACGTTCAAAATTTTGAGTGTTCAAAGATAGACTTTCAACGGCGCAGTATGGTGCAGGTAGGAAGAATGTTCCTTTACTGCACTGAAGTGCAGTCTCGAAGTTGGTATATTTAAGTAGAGGGGGTGTGGGGGGTGCAGGGGGGCTTGCCCCCTGCCTACGCTGTTAAAGTGTTTTTTTTTCTTTTTTTTACTTTTTTATTTGATGTTTAAACATCCAAATATCGAACATTTGTCCTCAATCATGTAATGTTTGACATTTTGGATGTTCGAACATTTAACATAGACCCTTAATATGAAATCTATGTTTGCAAAATATAAGCAAACTGTGAATAACGCACGCTCCAATAAGGAAAGAAAACCATATACATGTGGGGGAGTGCAAGCATTACAAATATATTAACAAAGGGCCATTTGCATCTATGGTTACATTTTCAAAAAATATTCCCATGTCCGGGCATTTATAATTGTAAAAGTAAGTGGAGTAGTTTACTTTAGCAAGTTGCCCATCATGTCAGGCATTTTATGTTGAAAAAACTTTATGGCTAGTTAGCCAAAGAATTTATGCACATATGTATTATATTAAAAATCATGTATTAACTAATGGTTTATACAAGTGTTCTATCAAATGTCATAATTGTAATAAGTTGTTACTTTTTGTGGTGGGCAAGCTTATTTCACCAAGGGGAGTCTACTGGGAAGATTCTTTGGAATATAAAGAATTGTGCTGGCAATTATCATTGAAAGCAGCCTCCGGCTCCCGGCTTAAATAATCATATATTCATCAATAGTTCTCAGACTAAGAGCAGCTGAACTATAATAACAATTTGTTTAGCAGTTTTTATATGTTTTTAAAGCAGGTTTTGGCATTTACTAATAGTTATAATCGTTGCTATCACTGCATTGTATTTATTAATACAGTTGTTGAGATATTACTTTAAGAAGGTCAGTTGGAATGCAATTACCTTTGTCACATGATTTTAACATTTACTGTAGATAATGATGCACTTTATTTTGTGTAATTAGGTTCTGATGTCCTGATGAAGATTGTATTTGTTTCTTAATAGACAAAAGCAGTTCAGCTTTGAATACGTTGTTGTTGTTTTTATGTTTTCCTGACGATACATGTTTTTTTTTTCAGTGGTTTTAGCTTACCCATAGGCCCAACATTTGTAGGCATTATTATTATGTTTTTGGACATCTAGTGTTGTCCTGCTGTGTGGAGACCAGTAGTAAGATATATATGGCCTATGCTACACTAAATAACATAGCACTGTGAAAAGTTAAAGCAAGGGTAGCTCTTCATAGGTGCTAACAAACCCATGCAAGGAGCAGAGGAGGTGCTGGGTGAGGAGTTCTCAGAAGTTTGGGCAGCAGAAGACTATCATGGGAAGCACAGACAGGCATAATATGTCACATAGAGCCATGTCTGGTTCATAACAAGTCAAACACAGAACTGATACAAGCTTTAATACAACCATGTTATGACTGGTCACACTGGACATTAGACATTACCACGCCTATTGTTAGATCAGGGTTTTTCATTGTACAGTAGTTATTAGACATTAGGCAGTCTAAAGAATAAAATAAGCCTAGAAACGGCGTTTCATTTATGCATACATTTAGAAAAGCAGAAACAAAGAATCTCCCACTGAATGTTGACCTTGCTGAAATAACAGTTTGTCAAGGGACGATTGCAGACAGTTCTTGTTATGGTCTTTTTCAGGGAAAGAATCAAGAGATAAATTACGCTAAAACACAGGACGTAGCCTGAGGATCAAGGCTAGGGGTGTGGACATAGTCAACAGAGGAAAATTACTGAAAAGGAAAATATAATATGTTATGCTCAGAATAGCAGGGCAGTTAAGGTTAGTAAGTTTGTTTGATCTGTTACTTCAGAGAAGATGTCTAACACTCGAGCATGAGTACAGAAAATAGGGCATCTAGAGACTGTCAGTTTATGTTGTTCAGGACAATCAGAATATGATGCGCATCGTTTATCAGTACTGTTAATGGACACAGTATTTCGGATATTGTAAACATCTAATAAACATCTAATAAAACCTTATTAAATGAACCACAGTGTTTGGAGAATTCATGCTGAACAGTCATAAGACTTGGTTCATAAGGAAGACACTGATACCTATTGAAGCATGAGCTTGGGTAATCAAGACTTTTATTTCTCAGTCTCATGGCATACAGTGCTTCCAGCTAATTAAGCTACAGTACAGTATTTTTAAATTTTACACCCATGTTTGCCAGGGCACAGTTATAATTGCCTGCACAGATGGGGGACATAGTGCCAGGGTATAGCATAGATGGAACGATCATTGGTAATGTCTGGGGTAAGCCTACACATAGCTAAGGGTTGCAGGGTGTCAGGCATCACATCCTCCAGTGATGGGGTGGGCTTTCCACAGGTAGCATACTCAGTTTGATGTACTATGTGGCTATAAAGTGTGAGCTCTAAACACAATTGGTCCAGGGAATGGTGAAGCAATTTAGATGCAAATGCAGAAATGTCCCTTTGGCACACACCAGGGTGCTGTGGTAAACAGATGCCCACTTTGGCACACACCAGGCTGCTGTGGTAAACAGATGTCCACTTTGGCTCACCCCAGGGTGCTGTGGTAAACAGATGCCCACTTTGTCACACACCAGGGTGCTGTGGTAAACAGATGCCCACCTCAATGTGAGCATTAAACAACTGGGGTTTAGAGGCTACAATAAAGCCACATAACTGTTGGTCATATTCAGGCAAGCATGCATGGACAAGGGTGGAGGCCACAGTGGTAACACATAGCAGCTATTGACAGTGTGGACAGTGAAGCAGCCTTAGGAATGCTGTGTGCCATCTGCATTAACCTACTGTGCAAACCTGCAGTGAATAATCATCCTCCAATGAATGACTATGGAGTGCCACTGCCTTAAACAAACAAGTGTGCTCCAGGTCACTATATGCCATGTCCCTCTCCCTTTAGCACTGAATGTCCTTTGGTACTTGCAAGAGTTGAAGGTCTTTGCATAAGCCACATGCAACACATTGATAATCTCTAACGTGGTCTAGTTAGTGGCTGTGCATGGATCATAGGCCTGATTATTTGCTGATTAATGTTAAGTGTAACACCCAATTCAGGTAATATTCTTCAGTCATGGCATCAGCACCCACCAGCACGCCTCTCCCCAATGACATGTGGACACACCTTGAAGGTAATATGACCCCATGGTACAATTTTTACAGTCATGTTGACCATGTCTTAGGGGTGTGGCTGACATTGATAAGATGACCTATTGTTAAATACAGATGATACCACCTACCACTACTGTTGTCATTGTTGACAATGCCGCTATGTCCACAGACTGTGCCACGTACATGGTGCCCTCAGAGTTATTCTCTACAGAACCACTGACATCAGTCAAGTGCAGACTGGTTGTGAGAGATCTTCTCCCAGTGGAACGTGTGAAATCATACAGGTAATATGCGTGTCAAAGCCAGTACATATGAGTGACTCTCTCTGCCATGTAATACAGGTAAGACTATGATGTGCAAAGGTTCTGGATAACATACCAAATTTAAGTTGGTCATCAACGGTAACGCTGAGGAGTTTAGTACTGGTTTCCACTTTGATGGGAGTGGTATTGAGTGAGTAACTCTCAGATAGACACCAACCCTGCATTTAATAGGTTTATCCACCACATAACCACCCCCTCTCCTAATTCTTCGCCCCCCAGTTACCATCACCAGACTAATACCGCTACATTACCTTAAAAACCAAAAGCTACAAAAAATCATAAACAAATTTTTAAGACTCATAAGCAACTTAAAAATTAATCTTATGAAGGATGGAGACATCCACCCCAACCCTGGCCCATCCCACAACAGTAGACCCAAGCACACCATCTAACAACCCAACGTGTACTATCCAGATTGACAGACTTCCAAACTCATTTCTGGTCTGTCATCTCAACATCAGAAGTCTAAACAGCAAGATCCATAGCCTACATGGACTCTTAGCTGTTCACTCCCCTCATATCCTCTGCCTCACAGAAACCTAACAATAACAATTGACACTCAACAGCCACCCCAGTTTGGCAATGCAGAAATTCTCATCACCAAACTAATAATAAACAAAAATAAATGCAGATACATTGTCTGCATTTATATTCCACCCGGCAAGAATGATATTACTCTAGAATATATCTTACATTGGCTAGCTTCTAACTATCCCCAAGAAACCATTGTCTTGGGGGACTTTAACAATGAGTGGAACAGCTGTTCCTCTGAAACCCCCTCCATCCATTTAAACCTCCATGGGTTTACTCAGATCATTGCATCCCCCACCAGATTTAACAAAAATAGAGTCAAAGATAGTATCCTTGATTGGATACTTATTAACAGCCACCCCCAAAAGTACAAGTCAGGTACATTACCCAATGATCTAAGTGATCACTGCCTTACCTATATTATTAGGCTCAAAACCGACATTCCCAACCAGCCCACCTACAAAACTATAAGAAACATCAGCAACTTTAACCTTGACAACTTCCAAAATGAACATGGAATTGGAATGTCTTAAAATGACTCCCATTACAAGAAGCAGTTGAGTACTTCAATATCAGATTTCTGGATATCTGGCTATCCTTAACCGCCATGCTCCTACCCATACCACCCATGTAAAAGCCACAGTTGTACCGTGGCAATGTAAAGAAACAAAAAACAAAATTAAACTAAGAAACAACGTTTGGGCCAGATGGCATGTTACCAAAGCCCCTATGGACCAAGTAAGATAAAGGCAGCCAAGGAACCAGACCAAAAACATTGGTTATTCTACACAAAAAAAAAAATCACTACACCCTCCTACAACAAAAATATCAGCTAAAACCTCAAAAAGTTCTGGGCTGGTATTAACAATCTTCTCCACCCAGGCCATTCCACCACTCCTACCCCATCAGCTGCCCTTGATAAATCCCCTGTTGAAATTGCAAACAGGTTCAACTCCTTCTTTACTGAAACTATCCAGTCTCTAGCTACCCATCTCACTCCATCGGACACAAACACCAGCTCTGGCACATCTAGCCCTGATCCACCCAGCACCCAACCCACTATTACCTTTCAAACCATACCTACTAACCTGATCCAGACCTTACTCAAAAAGTTAAAACCAACTACACTAGCTGCCGACCACCTCCCAGCCGAATATCTTCAAAAAACAACTAATGCCAGAGCACTTCCCATTTCTATTCTGATCAACAGATCCATCTCAGACAGATCCATCCCAGAAATATGGAAAATATCACATGTTATATCTCTCCATAAAGGAGGAAGTTCCACAGAATTATCTAACTTTAGACCTATAGCCATTCTTTCACCACTAGCTAAAATCATGGAAAGATGCATGCACAAACAAAGCATGCACTTTCTTATTCAAAACGGAAAGCTCGCCGACTCTCTTAGGCCATTCCACAGTACCACCACAGCTCTTCTATCTTTCTCTAATGTCATCAATCTTCATCGTAACAACAACAAACTATCTTCCTAGATCTTTCAAAAGCTTTCGATATGGTCAACCATCAGCTACTGCTCAATACCCTACAAACCATTGGTTTAGACCAACAAGCAATACAATGGTTTCACTCCTACCTAAACGGTAGACAGCAGGCTGTCTTATGGCAGAGCAAGCTGTCATCCCAACTTCCTCTAACCCTAGGTGTCCCACAAGGGTCCATACTAGGTCCCCTTCTTTTCTCTATCTTTATCAATGATCTGCACACCACCATCCCAGGAGCCACCTGCATCCAATATGCAGATGACTCAATGCTAATATGCTCCGCCTCATCTCCTACACAACTTCTAACCCTCACCCAGACCACTCATTCAGCATGGTAGAAGCATGGCTAGTTAATCGCCGCCTGCTTCTAAATCACAACAAAACCAGGCTACTACTTTTCTCCCCTAACCGTAGAATTTCTCCTCCTTCCTTCAACATCAAATCTAGCAATTACACCATTATCTCCCCTGATGACCACACAAAACTTCTAGGAGTAATAATAGACAACCTAAATTTGATAAACATGTCAATCATACTATTAAGTCCGTCAACAAAAAACTTGGCTCCCTGTACAGAGCCAATCCTTTCCTCACCCCCCCCCCCAGCTAGGGTAGCTATTGCAAGATCACACCTCCTCTTTACCCTTATGTATGTCTCCCCTGTACTAACCAACCTATCCAAAACTGATCTCAACAAATTATCAGGATGTTACAATCCTATTGCCAGATTCACTACTGGCATGGCTATTAGGACCCACCATTGCCAGAACCTCAAAGCACTGGGATGGCTAGATTATTCTACAGTTCAACCAGCTTATTGTTGCGTATAAAATACTCCATCAACCTGATAACACCCCTGCCCTCAAAAATATTTTCACCCCTCATAGTGCCCCCAGACCATTATGCTCAGCTGATACACTAATGATACTGACCCAAAAATCCAACAACTCTGCAGGCGATGCTATATTTGCCAACTCAACTGGTAAAATCTGGAATCAACTCCCTACTACCGTTACCAAGTAAACCTCACTACCCCTATTTAAAAGATAACTAAAAAAATACCTCACATCTCATTGGCTGTGCTCTTGTTCTAAACCTAACAACTACACTAATACATATCTTGCTACCCAACCTGCTGTTTAGCAAGTATCTATGTCTCATAGCATTTGAATGTCTAAGCATTGTGAATTATGAGATTTGGCTGTATTCTATGTTCACATTTTCTGATATGTCTTTGCCAATCAGATGTAATGCCTGCACGTTGTGTATATTGATATCTGCCTGTATTCTTTGTCTATATTTTTCTAAACATGTCTGCCTGAGTTTATTACTCAGTGATGTATGTACTGTCTCTTTTTTGGTATGTGGAGCTTTTCTCCCTGGGCCTACGCTGAAAATGGACATATATCCAGTCGGACTATCCTGGTCAACAAATGTAAAATAAAATAAAATAAATAAAAAATAAATAAATAAACTATGGAGAAGGTGGATTTAACTATGGAGAAGGTGGATTTAATATGGCTAGCACTTTTGGGGAGAAAGTGTAACAGTTTAGTTTTTTGGGGGGTTAAGGATAAGCAGATCATTGGAGAGCCAGGTTTCAGCTGAGGTAAAGGATGTCTGGGTAGCTGATTAGAGTTCAGAAGTAGAGTTGGCAGTGGTGATGACTGTAGAGTCATCAGCATACTGAACTAGGGAAGACAGAGGGCGAAAAGTATAGAGTAGATCTGTAAAGATATTGGAGTAGTGGTCCAAGAATAGATCCTTGGGGAACCCCCATTTTTACTGGGAGAGGAGGGGATAGTGCAGAGTGCCATCTTACTGACTGAAACTTGTCAATGAGGTAGCTTGAGAACCATTCAAGAATTTCAGAGGAGAAATTAGGTTAGACAGTTTATCCATCAGGAAAGAGTGAGAGACAGCGTTGAAAGCCTTTGAGAGCTCTAAGGATAGGCAAGAGATCAGTTTGTGGTCATCTCTCGTTATTGAAATTGTGTTGAGGAAGGATAGTAGGGCTGTGGTTGTGCTGTCTTTAGGCTGGAAGCTATGCTGAATGGTGAGAGTAGATTTTCCTGTGTTGGATATTACATGAGTTGTTTGTGCAAACATTTTTTCTACGACTTTAGAGAGAGACAGGATAACGAAAGGTCTGAAATTGGTGATATCTGTAGATTTAGCTCCTTTGTGAATAGGTAGTGTGTAGAATTGTTTCCAGATTGAAGGAACATTTGACTCAGAGATGGAGTGACTGATAATGATAGATACAGGAAGGACAAGAGAGTCAGCTGCTAACTGAAGAAAATATGAGTTGATGTTATCAGCCAATACCGAGCATGGTTTTAGCTTGGGGAGTAGATTTTGATATAGCTGGTAGATACAGGTTTTAAGGAAAAAATATGTGCAGAGGTAGTTGTTAGAGCAAGTTTGGAGGGTTACAATTAGAGGGGTCAATATTTAGGGTTTAGCATCTTAGATATGGATTCAATAAAAGTGGTATTAGAAGTGTTGGCTGTTTCTTCAGATGTGTTGTCTGGGCATGGATTGGGAGAGCTAGAATTACCTGGGTATAGTACTTGATTTACAGCATTCCAAAATTTGTTTGGATCTGATTTTATTGCTGTAGGACGGTTGAAATAGAAGTCTTTTTTGTCTTTGTGGATGAGTTTTTTTTTTTTATTTCTGAGTTCTTTATATCTCTGCAGGTCTGCTGGGAGCTTGGTTAATGCCCATTTCTTCCAGTACTGGTCTCTAATTTTATTAAGGTCTGAGTACTTTTAGATAACCATGGAGATATGTTAGATTTTATATATACTTTGTCAAGAGGAGCTAGAGAGTTCAGGATGCCAACAAAGGTAGAGCTAAAGACTTAGACATCTTCATCTAGTGGGAGTTGGGTGAGGAAATTCCAGTTTATTTGACAGAGAATGGTTTTAAACATTTCTGGGTGGAAATTAGATAGTTTGCAACAGGTAAAATGTATCTGTGTGGTTTGGAAAAATGAGGAGTATATCGAAGCAGTTTTATTGGGGAGTGATCACTCAGGATGTCAGGTGGTGTTTCTGGGTTTAATATTTTGAGGGATTAGAGACTAGAATTCAGTCTAAAAGGGTGCTATGTGTGTATGAGTTATTGGTATGGGTTGGTTGAGAGATAAGTTGCATAAAGCTATACAAGTTAATGTGATGTGCAGACCTAGGATTACAAAGAGTTAACCAATTTATGTTTACATCCCCAAGGAGGATAGTTGCATTGGCAGTGTAATGAGAAAAATATGAGAGGATGTTTTCTGGCAGAGGGATATTATCTCCTGGCGGAATGTAGAGGGCTGCTACTGTGATGGTGGTGTAGTCGTTAAGTTTGAGCTTAGTTGTCAGTAATTCTGCAGCTGGAATAATGGGTTAGTTGTATGGGATTTGAGAGATTTGGGTTTTGGAGTAGACAATGGCAACTCCACCTTCTTTTTTGTTTAGGTGATCTAGGTGAAGTATATTATATCCAGATGGGAGAATGTCTTTGTCTACATTTTGGGATTTTAGCCAAGTTTTGGTTAGGGAGATAACATCTGGGGTGTGGTTAGATATCCATACATGAAGTTGGCTTATTTTGTTGAGAATACACTGGGTATTGATTGAGTAAAAGGAGATATGTTTGTTTGGAATGGATGAGTGACCTGGGTTAAGGGAAGAGTTGTGACTGTTGGTGGAGTTGGGGACAGCTCCTGGGTTAGGATGTATGTCTCCTGACAGAAGCAGGGTGTTTGTACAGTAGTCAGGTTTAAATTGTAGTGGATAATATACAAGGTATTTTCTTTTGCTTTTGGATGATATGGGGTGGGAGGGATAACTTTTTTATTCTAGGAAATGGGATATTCAAAGAAAAGATAGATGAAGAGATATTTATAGAATATAGAGGTGAAGGGACATTGTTAGTGTGGGGATATGTAGGATCTTTATTTATTGGTGATAAATGTTTGGTAAAAGATGTTAGGGACAGAAGGAGAAATAGTGGAAGCAGGAGCAGAAAGGGAAGGTTGGGATAGTCATGGTTGGGAGGAAGAGTCTTTTAGGCTAGAGTAGAAGGTGAAAGAGATACAATAGAAAGGTTGTTAGGTGACTGAGGAGTGGGTAGGAGGAAAGTTTGTAATATGTGATATGTTGCAGAGAGAGAATTGGAGACTTATTAATAGAAGAGGAGGGCCTACGAAAGTAGACAGTTATGGAAAAAGAGTAGGGAGAGTTTAAGACTAAGTATGGGAAACAGGAAGGGGTGAGGTTTTGGGGAGGGATGATCAAGATGGTTAAGTATAAAGGAAATGATATGGAGGGTGGGGGGGAATGGGGGTGGGAAAGGAGCAAAGTGAGCCCAAGCGTAGCGAAGGTGAATGGAGCGGGGTTACACCTGGAGTGGAGGAGTTCACAGAAAACAATCAAAAAGTTATAAGCCAATTACAGGAGTGTTTTTTAACCAGTTTTAGAGTGAAACAAGCTAGCAAGGTAAAGTAGGAAAAGTCTTTTTATGGATGAAACTTTGGGCACAGGGCAAGAGTTCATGAATTAGATTATGCCAGGAGACTTTAATAAAAAAGTTAAAATAAGAGTCTGAAGTGGGTGATTTGAAAGGGAACGCTAGCCAATACTAGTGGCTGGCACTCATGATATCATGTTCACCATGAGAAGTCTTTCCCATTAATACAAGTTTGTTTAGCAGTACAGGTAGTTTGCAATGAGTATTTTTATTAAATATTAATGGAAGATTGCTGCATACTTAGATTAGTTTAGAGTCTTGGAGGTGGAATACATTTGGAAGTTGGAACCACTTCTCAGCTGGGGAGTGATGTTTCCACATCATGGACAACGTACTGGCTGGTAGAGTGGTTGGGGAGAGAGACTGGTTTAGAGTCTTGGAGGTGGAATACACTTGGGAGTTGGAACAACTTCTCAGCTGTGGAGTGATGTTTCTGCACTGTGGACAATGTACTGGCTGGTAGAGTGGTTGGGGGAGAGAGTTAGATTAGTTTAGACCTGCTATATATGCAGGATAGGACCGCTGGCTTGGGGGGGTCTGTTATGAAGGTCCCCTATTCAAAGCGAATATCTAGCCTATGCCTACTAGAACAGGCAGTGATTCCACTGGTGTCATCCCCCTCTTTTGAGCAATGTAGGCATAAATATATTGATTAGTGGAGGCATCACTCAGATCTACTCTGTCAATAAGAAGACGACAGTAAAAGGTAAGAAATAGTGTCTTACTACAAACTATTACAATAAGCAATCCATTATTGTCCCTTCACTGCACAATATAGTAGAATCATATAGCTATACATGTCTAATGCTGTCATGGACAAGCTGAGATAATTTTCTTCCTGTTTTGCAGTGGACCAGGAATTTGTGGAGAATGGGACAGCTTACCAATGCCAGAGGAGACAGGCCATACTCTCCAGGCTATGGGGCAAGTGTAAAGCATTGCTGCCATTACAAGCAGGCTCCAAAAAAGAACATCAGCAAAGGATAGGGGAATGGAATGCAAAACTAAAGGCACAGAGGATGAAAACGAGTAGACATAAGACAAGTGTAATGGCAGCAAATAGGGAAATCAGAAGAAGCTGAAAACTGAAATAGAAGGGAAAATAGTGAACAAATTAACAGCTTCAAGAAGCTTCAAGTTTTGTTGTAATAAAGTCCTTCTATATTGCACAGCTTCTAAACCAAAGGATTGTGTATAGATCTAGGGATGTTGTTGTCCCCCTTTACTCCCCCCCCCTTATCCAGTCATTGAATATAATGACCACTTTGACATGTATATCTCCAGACACAAACAAAAACTGGAATGGTCACAAAGATATAGTACTAAAAGGATACAAGGTCTTAACAATGTGTTTTACATGACCGGCTAAAAGGTTTGTCACTACACTTGGTATGCTACAGACTGGTAAGAGGTGACCTGTGTCTGGCATACAAGGCATCCGCTGACCCATTATGGATGGATTTACTGCCCATTAGTGCATCAAGTCGCATCAGAAATACTTTGTCCAGGGATCCAAACCTCTTCAGCAACATCAACAGAACAGTTTGGAGGGACAGATATATCTCACAGAGAGTACTGGCGCTTTGGAACAGACTCCCCATCCACACAAAACAAAGATCATTGCTGTCCATATTCAAGCACAACTTGTATGTATAGATGGAAATTTAACCCAGGATTGCCCGCTGTACTACTAATGGACAGTGGCAGCTCCTAAGTGCTTCATCCCATGCATGGGGGACCCTCATATTATTTGTGGTATGATCCATGTTATTCTCATTAGGGCTAATATATAATTATCAATTATGGAATGGGTGGATGCCAATCTCTAACCAAATGGGTTATTTTGAGCACAAAAAGGAAAATTGGGTTTAAAATGGCCCAAAAAGGGCAGCTAGACTAGTACTTACCTATGAACCTATGAACCTAATTACCTGTAAGTGGTGGTTCTGGGAAGGGAAATCAAGTGAGGTGGTGAAAGCTAGAATCGAAGGGCCTGCAGCAAACTAGCACAAAGTGTCATGGGTAGTATATATAAGACAAATGCAAACAAACTGAAAAGTAAGGTACACAAAACAGTGGTGTGACCAGTACTACTGTGTGGTACAGGAATCTGGGCAGTAAAGGTAGAGCAATTGGGGAAGCTAGAAGTGAAGTGCCTGAGAAGGGTGGTAGGATGCACACTGTGGGACAGATGAAGAAATGAGGACATCAGCGCAGAAGTACAAGTAGCTGTACTTGCAAAGGTGGTGAAAGAGAACAGATTACGGTGGTTCGGGCACATGTGCAGCAAAGCAGAAGACAATCTGATAATTAAGATTTGGGATAGACAGGAGGAAGACAAGAGGAAATGAGGGCATCCATCTAAGAGACTGCGTGTCCTTTATAGGTTCACAGGTTCATAGGTAAGTACTAGGCTATCTGCCCAGGGGCATTTATAAGCCTAGCCACAGAGTGATGGCTTTCACCTCCCCATTAGATTAGTAACCTGGGCCTCTGTCTAACAGGGCTCCTGAAGTGATCCCAGGGTAGAACTTATGATTACCCATCCACTCATCAAGATTTCTCTTGAAGAGGGTCAGAGAGGAGCTCTGTCGAATATGGATTGGGATTCTATTCAAGAGTGAGAGATGTCGCTGGGACAGGTATCCCTCCAGCATGTCCTGTTTATTGTTATACATAGGTTCAAGTCTCTAGAATGAGTGGTTCTGAGGGATCTCATTTTTTTTTTAGGTAAATCATGTCCATTAGTTCAGGGTTTGACATGGCCCTATAGGTCAGGCATAGGTCACCTCTGAGCAGACAGTAAGCAACTGAGAAGAGCTGGAGCTTTTTTAGTCGTGCTTCATAGGGTAATTGTTTAAGACCCTTAATCCTCTAAGTGAGGTACTTATGTGGTCTTTCTAGTTGTTGCAGGTGTCTAGTGAGGTACATCCCAAATGGGGCATTGTACTCTATTATGGGCCTAATGAGTGAAGAGTAAAGGGGCAAAATAACCTCCTTGGATCTGGATGAGAAACCCTTTGTGATCAGGTGTGCCACATAGAGGGATTTCATGACTGTTTTGGCTATGCAGTTCTCAACGGAGAGCATGCTATCTACTTGGGTACCCAGGTCCCTAATTACTTCTTCTGTACTTAGTGGATTCCCATCTATGTGGTAGTTTGTAAGTACTTTGTTTTTCCCAAATGGGATTACTATGAATTTTTGGCATTTAGCTTGAGGCCATGACTTTGACACCAGGTGTTTGTCTCTGAGAGACCCTTTTGCAGGATGTCTGTGTTCATAGGTTCATAGGTTCATAGGTAGGTACCAGGCTATTGGCCCTAGGGCCTATACAAGCCTAGCCAAAAATGTACCCTGGCTTTCGCCACCCAAGAAAATTATTTTCCTGTGCCCCTGTCAAGCATAACCACAGAAGTGATCCCCGGGGTGAATTTCCTATTACCCATCCAATTATCAAGATTTTTCTTGAAGAGTGCTAATGAGGAGCTCTGTTTGACATAGATAGGTAGTCTATCAGAGTCAGCTGGAGAGTCAATTATTGCACCCAATTTACAGTCATCTGCGAACTTGATTAGCCACAGTCCCTTGTGACTGGTTTAGAGTCAGACATGGCGCCTGCCACTCTTACCGTGTGGGTTCTGTCTGAGAGCCAATTGACAACCCATCTCGTGACATGGGGGTTGATATTTAAACTGGTGAGTTTGTCTATGATTCCTGAGTGTGGGATGGTGTCGAACGCCTTAGCAAGGTCCAGATATGCTGTGTGGACCACCTTCCCTTTATCTATGGCCTTGCTGACTGTTTCAAAGAAGTCGACCAAGTTCAGAAGGCAAGATCTGCCTTTAACAAAGCTGAACTGGGTGGGGTCCAGTGTCTGGTGGTTCCCAATGTCCCTGTTAATGAGCTCCATGACAATGCATTCCATGCCTTTGCAGACCAAACTAGTCAAGCTTATAGGGCGATAATTCCCAGGGTCAGTTGTGGCACCACCTTTGTGGAGTGGTACGACTGTTGCTGTACGTCATTCTTTGGGTACACAGCCTGTAGAGAGGCTGAGTTTGAATAGTGTTTTGAGATGGGGGTTAGTTCATTTTGAAGCTCATGTAAGACACAACCTGGGATACCATCTGGTCCCATTGATGCTGTATTTTTGGCCTTTGCAAGGGCTGTCTTTACTTGTGTGTCTGAGATATCTGGAGCACCACATTCTACTGGGATGGGTGCTAGCCCCTTTGGTGGAGTGGGAGGTGAAGTTTGCACCGAACTTGTCAGCCAGGATGTTGGTAATGTCGGTTGGTTCAGTGTATTTATTGCCATTATACACTAGCTCGGAGCATATCTGAGAGTTTTCCCCTAGACTCTTGACATAGTTAATGAAGGCCTTGTGGTTATCCTTAGAGTCATTGGCTATTTTTCTTTCGAAGTTGGCCTTGGATGATTTAATGAGGGAGCACAGTTTTTTACTGATGTTAATCAGAGATGCCTTCTTATTTTGGGATTTTGTTCTATCTTGCAGGAGTTTCCTCCTTCTGTTGTAAAGTGTATTTATTGCCGGGGTCCACCAGACTGGCTTCCTCTTTTTTGAGGAGTTGGTCTTGGTTTTACTTGGGATGGCTCGGTCCATGCATTCTTGAAGGTGTTCATAGAATGTGCTTGTAAATGATTCTGCCAATGGGTCATCATTTTCCATTTGATTGGGAGCTTTGAAACTTCCCACCTCCGTCTTGAGGAGTGTGAAGTTTGGCTTTAGAGAAGTTTTTTACCTTGATTTCCTTGACTGGAGGGGTCGGGATGTGGATGTCCAATGTGATTAGTTTGTGATCTGATCTTACCAATGACGAGTTTACCTCAGGTGTGGAACATAGGTTCCCCATGTTGGTGATGACCAGGTCCAGTATGCTGTCACCTCTTGTGGGAGTGGTGACCAGCTGTTCCAGGGCGTTTGAGTTTATAAACTCAAGGAAGCGTTGGGCTTGGGAGTTTGAGCTTGAGTAGTTTTCCCAGCCAATGGTTGGATAGTTGAAGTCACCCAGTAGCATGGTGTTGGGTAGAATTTTCATACTTTCTAATGTTCTCAGAAATGCTGCGTGAGGGTCCTGAGACAAGGTGGAGATCTGTAGCAAGCTATAAATTGAACAGTCAATTTACCCGCTGTCAATTGCACTTGGATGGTCTCAGATTCCACGTGCTGTGCTACTAGCCTGGAGGTGTGGGTGTTCTTGATGAATATGGACACACCCCCTCCTTTTGTGTTCCGGTCCTGGTTTTGGGACCTAAAGGTATGGTAGGAGTTATAGCCTGGTAGTGCTGGGGTGCTCTCTGGAGTCTTGAACCAGGTTTCTGTCACTGCACATACGTCGATTTTTTCCATACTAAGGAGGGCCTCAAGTGCATACATTTTGAGGTTTAGACTTCTGGTGTTGAGCAGCATTACCCTCAGTTTTTGTTTATTATTGTTGTTTATGGAGACGGGTTTGTCTTTTGAGCCTTGCCTAAAAAAGGCAGTATTGGGGCGGCAAGAGTCTTGGCCAGTATTCGAAAGCCCAGGGGCGACAGGTGCAAGCCATCTCTGGCAAAGCAACATGGCTTGTCAAGCATGTCGTTCCAGGCTGACAAGTACTGGATCCCCTAGATCTAAGAATTGGATGGACTATGTTCACAGGGAAACGAAAATGGTGAGTAAAAAGGTCACACAGGAAAACCAATTGGCTAAAAAACACAAAAAGTGAGATACAAAAAGTCTAGCTTTGCTAGATTTTTCTTTTTGTGTTTTTGTGCTGATGATGTATTGCATGTCCACAGCTAGAGGGGGTTGTCTTTACTGGCCTGAAATTGCCCCATAAATAGACAAAAGTAAGTCATGGATGCTCAGAATTGCCATTTAGCTGAACCACCTGATATCCTTAAAGGGTAATTTGCATATATCCCATTTTACCACTGATATCTTCATAGACAAGGAATTAATAAGAAGTATCTGGGGGAGGTTCCACCTGGGGTACTACAGCAGCAGGTCAAGACTTATTTAAGGTTTATAGGTTGGTACTAGGCTATCACCGCTAGGGCCTATACAAGCCTAGCCATAACAATTCCATGGATATTTCTTCCCACAATATTTATTTCCCTGGACCCCTGTCCAGGGATGACCTATGAAAAGTGATCTTTTCATAGGTATTTACATATGGAGAGGTTAGAGGTAGATCTCATTTGCAGAGGGACAGAATTCCATTATTTAGTAACTCAGTATGACTAGAAACTTTGTCCAGAGGATTTGTGTGGTTTATATATGCTGAGAAGACGTTGTTCATTAGATGGAAGGAGTCGGATAGGATGATAGGAACGGAGAGAATGACTAAACGCAGGGCAGTCATTGGCTTTGTGAATAAGCCGTATGTAATCTAACTGATGAGCCAGTTCGAGTGAATTCATTGCCTTCCAGTGCTGGATGCGGTATTGTTCATTAGGCATCACATTTTGTAACCATATTATAGCATACCTCCAGCTAATTTTTAACTGTAACCCAAAGGTTGGTTAGGATGGCTTCACCATATAAGAGTGAGAGATGGGATAAGGTAGATCATGACAAGAGTGGTTTTGGTAGTGTAGCTAAGGAAGTTTTTCTGCCTGTAGAGCATTCATCATTTGTGATGACTCTTTTTTATGTTATTTCATGTATGCAGGTCAAACGTATATGTATAATTACTACAAGAAGTTTTGTACTGAAGATGACTTCAGTTTTAGTTTTATTTAATAAAAATATTTTGAAATTCACTTTGTTAGACATATGTGATTTTAGGGAAATATAGCAGTATCTGTTTTTTAGGGCTGAGTAATATTCGAGCATTATGGAGCCATTTCTTAATTAAGGGAAAAGCTTTTTGTGTAACATGGAAAGCATGAGGCAGTTGTTGGATGCACATAGAAGCATGGAGTCATCAGCATATTGTAAAAGACAGGCTGGATCTGCAGACATGGAAAGCGTGAGGCAGGTTGTTGGATGCACATAGAAGCATGGAGTCATCAGCATATTGTAAAAGAGAGGCTGGACCTTCAGAAGTATAGAGGTCATTGATAAAGATATTAAGGAGTATGGGACCAAGAATAGAGCTTCAGGGTACACCAGTGCAGATGTGCTGGTAGGGATACGAAGTGTTCTGACATTCAGTAGGGCAGGTTTTAAGTTTAAATATAAGGTTTTTTTGTATCATTCACATAAAGGCAGGTCCTATGTGGAAGTTGCTAATAATGTATATAGATAGTGAATTAGATTCATGTGCAGTAGATGGGGGGAGCAAAGGAATTTGTGGTGTGTACTGTACTGAGAATGTAGGCTTTGGCATAATCTGCTGATCAAAGAAGTGCAAAGACTGGATGTTATTATGAGGAAGGGATGGAAGCACTGGATTGGGGAAAAGAGTTTCTAGTTGGGGAAGAAATGCTTTCTATGAAGTAGGCATTGAACAAGGTAGCAGTTTCTCGTGGACAGCTATCATGAGAAGGACTGAGTTCCTTATATGAGCCTTTATGTAACAGGGATATATACTGCTGTCCATAATTTTGGGGGATCATTTTTGTGTTGAAGTTGTAGATTGGTATAATACTTTTGTTTTTTCTCATATTGTGTAATTCTTTATAGAGTTAATTACACTTAATGGGGGGTTTTAAGTTTGAGCCGTTCTTTCCACGCATTGTCTCTGTTCGACATCTTAGATTTTGTGTGGGCAGTTAGCCAAAGGGAGTTGTTAAATTTCACTTTTTGTGCAAGTGGAGCATGGTTGTTTAGAGTATTTAAGAATAGAGTATTAAAATATTATCAACCTTGTTGAGTAGGAGAGTTTTTGGGGCAAACCAATTAAAGGCTTTCACTGTATTGATGAAGGGGTCTTTATTGAATTCAAAAAGTTTTGGGATGTTTTAAATTGGTGATTGCTAGGTTGGGGGGGTGGTATTTCTATGGGTATAGGCTGGGGCATACCTCTCAACTGTAAAGATTTTCACAGAATGTACAGATTTTTGCCTCATGTTTTGGTCCATTTTTCATTACATTTTGTGTACATCAGTGACAAATCAATAAAGATTTAAGTGGAAAAGAAAAATAGACTTTTGCGTTTCAGACATCATACCCTTCAGAAAATTCCTGCTAATGCAAAACATGCTATTCTATCAACTTTCTAAGTTTGTGAGCACAATATTTAAAATTTGTCCCTATTTTTAGGCCTTCGCTCCCCATTATTTATGGCTTTGTCCAGATTTGGGGATATTGGGAGGGGGTAGCTAAGAGAATTTGGATAGGTTTCAGAGTTTGTAAACTTACTAGGGTTCATAGGTTGGTACTAGGCTATCGGCTCTAGGGCCGATACAAGCCTAGCCATAACAATTCCCTGGCTATTTCTTCCCACACTATTTACTTCCCTGGACCCGTGTCTAGCAGGGTGAGTGACATGATCCCCGGGGTGAATTTCCTTTCTCCCATCCAATCATTAAGGTTCCTTTTGAAGAGGGCCAAAGAGGCACTCTGCTTGACATGTATGGGCAGTCTATTCAAGAGTCTGGGGAGTCTCTGGGTCAGGAACCTATCGCTCCAGCATGTTTTGTTTATTGTGATGACAAGGTTTAGATCCGTGGAGCGTGTGACTCTGAAGGATTGGGATTTCTTTAAGTGTAGCATGTCCAACAGCTCTGAGTTTGACATGGCCTTGTATCTTAATCAGAGATCGCCTCTGAGTAGACGATATGTGACAGAGTATAGCTGGAGTATTTTAAGGCGGTCAGCGTAGGGCATCTGCTTTAGGCCTGTGATTCTTTTAGTGTAATAGTCTAATAGTCTAAGAGACGAGGATCCAGTCTACAATTGTTCCTTTACTGTAGGTATTATTAAATCTACTGAATGATTTGATAAGTTGTATGCAGCCATAAATGTTTATAGTAGTTGAAAAAATGTCTGATATAAGGTTTTACCAGTCAATATTTACATATCCTACTATGATATTTTCATGAGGTATGACATTAGTTGTACAGGAAAGGATTTATTCTAAATTTGATATATTATTTCCTGGTGGGATATTGACTTTAACAATAAATATTTTTTTTTTGCTATTGTTAAGCTTTACCAGTCATGTAAGTATTTTGATATTTTGGAATTTGGGAATGTTGTGGTGCAGCCGTAACATTGTCGCCTCACAGTAAGAAGTTCTGTGGTTCAGTTCTCAGCTGGGCTGCTTTCTGTCTGGAGTCTGCATGTCCTCCCTGCATCCATGTGGATTTCCTCCAGGTGCTCCAGTTTCCTCCCACATTATAAAGACGTGCGTCTGGAGCATTTCTCCCTGGGCCTCCACTAAAAATTGGCCTTGTTCCAAGTCAGACTTTCCCAGTTAACAAATGTTAAATAAATAAATAAATTGTGCAAATAGGGAGAGAGATTGTATGATCTTGGATGAATTGATACTACATCACCTGCTTTCGGGGGTGGAGGAGGGAAATCAGGTCTGATAAAACTATAACCTGGAAGGAGTTGTCCAAAATCTTTACTGTTAGGTTTAAACCAGGTTTCTGTGATGGAAAGAATATCAGGGCTGTACTGTGATATCCAAAGATGTAGCTCTGAAATTTTGTTACAAATGCTACGGAGGTTGACAGTGACAATAATTAATTTTTTTGGTAAACCAGTAGGAGAATTGTGGGGTGACATGCTGGTTTTAGTACTATGGAGAAGTGATGGTTTAATGGTTAGACAGCTAGGTAGAGAAATAGTATGAGGTGGTGGTTGAAGAAGAGATTGTATGTTTGCAGTTTTGTAGGTCTGGTTCTTTACTATTTAGTGTAGTTAGTGTATTTATAGAGCCTGATTGGGTGGCTGTCACCACACCAGTGATTTGGAGACAGATAAGTTATAAGTTCACCACAGAATATCAGGCATTAATACTGCAAGACTTGAGCACTTTTTCCTGTGGCAGATTGAAGATGGTGCTTGTTGCACATGTACGTCAAATTTAGTAAGACTAATTTGTTTTCCTTCTTCAGCATTATCTGCTTTCCAGTAATAGATCTGGCTTTCTATGAGAGAAAATCGGGGTTCCTGCGAAAGTGCCTTAATTTTGCTACGTATTTTCTTCTATCAGCTGTGTATGTAGTGCTGGAAGGGTCTATCGATTGCGTATGCAATGCTGGTAGGTTCTGTCAATTGTGTATGCAGTGCTGAAAAGTTCTGTTGATTGTGTATGCAGTGCTGGAAGGTTCTGTCTATTGTGTATGCAGCGCTGGTAGGTTCTATCAATTGTGTATGCAGTGCTGGAAGGTTCTATTTACTGTTTATGAAGTTCTGGAAGGTACTGCTAATTGTGTATGCAATGCTGGAAGGTTCTGTTGATTGTGTTTGCAGTGCTGGTAGGTACTGTCGATTGTGTATGCAGTGCTGGAAGGTTCTGTTGATTGTGTATGAAGTACTAGAAGGTTCTATCAATTGTGTATGCAATGCTGAAAGGTTCTGTTGATTGTGTATGCTATGCTAGTAGGTTCTATTGATTGTCTATGCAGTGCTGGAAGGTTCTGTTTATTGTGTATGAAGTACTAGAAGGTTCTGTCAATTGTTTCTGCAATGCTGGAAAGTTCTGTCAATTGTGTATGCAATGCTGATAGGTACTGCAGATTGTGTATGCAGTGCTGGAAGGTTCTATCAATTGTGTATATAGTGCTGAAAGGTTCTGTCAATTGTGTATGTAATGCCTGATGGTTCTGTCAACTGTGTATGCAATGCTGGAAGGTTCTGTTGATTGTGTATGCAGTGCTGTTAGGTCTTATCACTTGTGTGTGCAGTGCTGGAAGATTCTATTAATTGTGTATAGGTTCATAGGTTCATAGGTAGGTACTAGGCTATCGACCCTAGGGCCCATACAAGCCTAGCCAGAAAATGTACCCTGGCTTTCGCCACCCAAGAAAATTATTTTCCTGTGCCCCTGTCGAGCAGAGCCAGAGAAGTGATCCCCGGGGTGAATTTCCCATTTCCCATCCAATCATCAAGATTTTTCTTGAAGAGTGCTAATGAGGAGCTCTGTTTGACATAGATAGGTAGTTTGTTCCAGAGTATGGGAAGTCTCTGGGACAGGAATCTATCCCTCCAGCATGTTCTGTTTATTGTGGTGACAAGATTAAGGTCCCTAGAGCATGTAGCTCGGAGTGATTGGGATTTCTTTAAGTGGAGCATGTCCAACAGCTCTGGGTTTGACATAGCTTTGTATGTTAGGCAGAGATCGCCCCTGAGTAGGTGATATGCGATGGAGTAAAGCTGTCATTTTTTGAGACGGTTTGCATAGGGCATATGTTTGAGGCCAGTAATCCTCTTTGTGAGGTATTTCTGTGGTCTTTCCAGTTGTTGTAGATGTCTTGTGAGGTACATACCAAAAGGGGCGTTGAACTCTATAATGGGTCTAATGAGTGATGAGTAGAGGGGAACAATGACCTCTTTTTTTCTGGATGAGAATCCTTTTGTGATGAGATGAGCCACGTAGAAGGATTTCCTGACCACTGTGGCGATGTGATTATCAAAGGAGAGACTACTGTCCATCTGTGTCCCAAGGTCTCCTATCACATTTTCGGATTTATTACTGCTTGGTAGTAACTTGATTAAAGTGTAGCTATCATTCTAAGTCTTTTGGATTAAGCACTTGGGCTTCAGACCAGTTGTTTTACATTAGGAAGGTTTGTGGCATGCACTGTGGTGGCAGGACAGGTAGCTTTCATCCTTCTAAGTTGGGAACTGCTGATTGAGAGCCCAGTGTCTGTTATTCTTAAAGTGTATTAGTTCTGGTTTAAGCACTTGGGCTTCAGGCCAGTTATTTTACATTAAGAAGGTTCGTGGTCTGCACTCTTGTGGGAGGAAAGGCTGGACTCTGCCCTTCTGAGCTGGGAATTTCTGGTTAAAGGTTTATAGTGCCTGAATATTTGAACTGTATCTTACTGAAATTGGTACACCTTGTTTGCGTAGCATAGACTAGATCCAGGCCTGCTTAATCTAGCTTTGTTTATATGCTTGTTGTTTGTTTGCTTGTTATTTCCCTGGAACGCTAATTCCACCTAATACGCGGCTTCTCAGAGCTTCTGTGGATCACTAGTGATATCTGCATTGCTTACTGTACTTATTTCCTTGTTTCACTTGAAAGAAAGTTACTGTTTGTCGTTTTTGCATTTAAGTTACCTGTAACACATTGCACTTAAGTTACCTGGCACTTGCTCGCTAAAGCAGTTATATAAGTCAGCACTAAAAATTAAAAGCAGTACACCCTCACTCCCCACTGGCCCTTGTTTTCAATTATTAAGGAATTCCCAATATTATTCTAGCATGTCCAAAGGTCAGTTGTCAATCTCCTCTCCGGTCCAGCTGGTGAATATGGGAATCTTGAGGCAATGTTACAACTGCCTCATGTACACAGACAACTCTCTCCTCCTCCCAACAAATTCCAACACATGTGAGATATGCAACCATATAGCCAAACTGGAGGCTAAGCTCTCTCAACTCAGTACTGGCATAACCAGTCAGGAGGAGAAGGAAACCCCGCTCACTACAATTCCAGTCTCACACAGACCTACCACAACAGCAAACCAAACACATAATCACACAAAAACATACTCGGAGGCTCTAAATAAAGATCTGCCTAAGCAGCAGGGACCTCCAAAGTAGACACCCAAGCAACAGCTACCCCAAAACAAAACACGTGCAACACATATCTCACAAAGCCAGTGTGCCGAACAGTCACAGCCCTTAAGACTAAACAACACACCTGATACACTTGTAATAGGTGACTCTATCGTCAGGCACACTGACGTCCCGCTCACCAGGCTGAACAAGGAGAGGGTCACGGTGAGCAGCCTGTTGGGCTCTAGGATCCGCTACATAACACAAGCACTCAGGTCACTCCAAGACAAGTACAAATATGACTCAGTCATTGTCTATGCTGGTGTGAATGACCTGAGACGTACCTCCCTGGACTACATGAAAAGAGACATAAAGGAGCTCTCTGAGCATGTAGCCCAGGCCGGTATAACCCTGACCTTGAGTAGCATCTTACCCTCACCAAGAATGATGCCACAATATGAAGACAAGATGATCAATTTCAACAATTGGCTTAAGTACTGGTGTCATTCAAAGGGGATCCAAAGCCTGTCAGCTTGGGATGATATGCTCGACAAGCCACGATGCTTCGCTAGGGACGGCTTGCAACTGTCACCGCTGTGCTTTCGGATATTGGCAAAGGCTCTTGCTACCCCCATAGTGCCTTTTTTAGGCAAGGCTCAAAAGACAAACCCACCTCCATAGGTATCACAAGGGACAATAAACTAAGAGTAATGCTACTCAATGCCAGAAGTCTAAACCTCAAGATGCACGCACTCGAAACTCTCCTTAGCATGGAGAACATCGATATTTGTGCAGTAACAGAAACCTGGTTCAGGGCTCCCGAGAGCACCCCAGCACTACCAGGTTATACCTTATTCCATGCTTTTCAGCCCCAAAATGTGGACCGAACCACAAAAGGAGGGGGAGTATCGATATTCATCAAAGATACCCACACCTCCAGGTTGGTGGCAAAGCACGAAGCATCAGAGACTATCCATGTGCAACTAACAGTGGGTAAAACTGCCTTCCAGTTTATAGCCTGCTACAGACCACCCTCCCAAACCCAGGAACCCCACTCAGCCTTTCTGAGAACACTGGAAAATATGAAGGTCTCTCCAAACACCATTATATTGGGCGACTTCAACTACCCAAACATAGACTGGGAGCATTACTCTAGCTCCAACACCCTAGCCCAAAGGTTCCTAGAATTTATAAACTCAAATGCTATGGAACAACTTGTTACCACTCCCACAAGAGGGGAAAACATACTGGACCTGATCATCACCAACATGGGGACTCTATGCTCCAGACCAGAAGTGTATCCCTCACTGGTAAGATCAGACCATAAACTAATATCACTGGATATTCACATCCCAACCCCACCCCCTGCCCAGAAAACCACAGTGAAAAACTTCTCTACAGTAAATTATACACTCCTCAAAACCGAGGTGGAATCCTTCAAAGCCCCCGGGCCTGTGGAAAATACGGCCCAGACCACAGAATCCTTTATAAACGCATTCTATGAACACCTTCAGGAATGCATGGATCATGCGATCCCAAATAAAACCAAGACCCAATCCTCCAAAGGCAGACGTCCTGTCTGGTGGACCCCAGCCATAAACAAACTATACAATAGAAGGAGGAAGCTACTAAATGATAGAGCAAAATCCCAAAAAGGGAAGGCATCACTGATCAGTATTAGCAAAAAACTACGGGCACTCATAAAATTGTCTAAGGCCAGCTTCGAGAGAAAAATTGCACAGGACACTAAGGATAATCACAAGGCTTTCTTTAGTTATGTTAGGAACCTGGGTGGTAATTCCCAGATATGCTCAGAATTAGTCCAAAATGATAAAAAATAAACTGAACCCACAGACATTGCCAACACCCTTGCTGACAGGTTCAGCGCAAACTTCTCCCCCCCTCCCCACCAAAAGGGCAAATATCTATCCCAGCAGAGTGCTGCCCCCCTGACATCTCAGATGCTCAGGTAAGAGCCGCCCTCTCCAAAGCAAAAAACACAGCATCAATGGGACCAGACGGTGTCCCGGGCTGCATCATACATGAAGTCCAAGAAGAGCTAAACCCAAACATAAAACTACCGTTCAGTCTCAGCCTTACTACAGGATATGTGCCCAAAGAGTGGCGTACAGCAACAGTGGTCCCTCTCCATAAAGGTGGTGCCTCAACGGATTCTGGAAACTATCGCTCCATAATCCTGACTAGCTTGGTCTGCAAAGCTATGGAAAGGATCATCATGGACCTCATAAATAAAGATATTGGGGACCTACAGACACTGGATCCTACCCAGTTCGGCTTTGTTAAGGGCAGATCCTGCCTCTTAAACCTGGTTGATTTCTTTGAAACAGTCACCAAGGCCATTGACGAGGGGAAGGTGGTCCACACAGCCTACCTGGACCTCGCAAAAGCCTTCAATACAATACCCCACTCGGGCATTATAGATAAGCTCACCAGCTTAAATATAAACCCCTATGTCACTAGATGGATTGCAAACTGGCTCAAGGACAGAACCCACATGGTTAGAATTGCTGGAGCCATGTCAGACTCCAAACCAGTTACAAGTGGTGTCCCACAAGGCTCAGTCCTGGGACCTCTCTTGTTCGGTATATATTTCTTGGAGGTACAGGCCAACACGGAAGGACTGTGGCTGACCAAGTTTGCAGATGACTGCAAACTGGGCGCCATAATCGACTCTCCAGCCGACACAAGCATCCTCCAAAAGGGCCTCATAGAAACAGACAACTGGTGCCAGAGCCATGGCCTCAAGCTAAATGCCAAAAAGTGTATAGTCATCCCCTTTGGCAAAAACAAAGTGCCCACAAATTACCACATAGGTGGTAATCCATTAAGTACAAAATAAGTAATTAGGGACCTGGGGACCCAAGTTGATAGCAATCTCTCATTTGACAACCATGTGGCCAAAGTGGTTAGAAAAACATTTTATATAGCCCACCTAATCATGAAGGGATTCACATCTAGATCAGGGGAAGTCATTGTGCCTCTTTACTCATCCCTCATCAGGCCCATAATTGAGTACAATGCCCCTTTTGGGATGTACCTTACCAGACACCTGCAGCAACTGGAATGACCCCAAAAGTACCTCACCAAGAGAAACAAAGGGCTCAAACAGATGCCATATGCTGCCCGGTTAAAGAAACTCCAGCTCTACTCAGTGGCATACCACCTGTTCAGAGGCGATCTGTGCCTGACATATAAAGCCATGTCCAACCCAGAATTAATGGACATGCTGCACCTCAGAAAATCCAAATCCCATCGAGCTACGCACTCGAGAGACTTGAACCTCAGCACTGAAATAAATAGGACATGCTGGAGGGACAGATTCATAACCCAGAGGCTCCCTTCACTCTGGAATAAAATCCCAGTCCAGGTTAGGCAGTGTCCCTCATTGACTCTCTTCAAGAGGAATCTTGATCAGTGGATGGGAGATCATAGGTTTACCCCGGGTATCACTTCTGTGTCACTGTTAGACAGAGGCACAGTATACTAACCTCGAAAAAGGGCATATCAAAATAAATTTAAAATGGGTGGTGAAAGTCAAACACATTCTGGCTAGGCTTATAAATGCCCTAGGGCAGATAGCCTAGTATGAACCTATGAACCTATGAACCTATGAACCTATGAACTACCAGCTATGTGGTAGTTCATGGGTACAGAGTTTTTACCAAAGGGGATGACAATACACTTTTTGGCATTGAGCTTCAGGCCATGGCTTTGACACCAGGTATCTGTCTCATTGAGGCCCTTTTGTAATTTGTCCACATCGTTAGGAGTTTTGATTATGGCTCCTAGTTTGCAGTCATCTGCAAACTTTGTTAGCCAAAGACCTTCTGTGTTGGCCTGCACTTCAGAGAAGTAGATACCAAACAGGAGAGGACCCAGGACTGAACCCTGTGGTACTCCACTTGTCACTGGTCTGATGTCGGATAGTGCTGTAAGGTTCTGTTCATTATGTTTGCAATGCTGGAAGGTTCTGTGAATTGTGTATGCAATGTTGGTAGGTTCTGTCAATAGTGTATGAAGTACTGGAAGGTTCTGTCAGTTGTGTATGCAATGCTGGTAGGTTCTGTCAATTGTGTATGCAATGCTGGAAGGTTCTGTCAATTGTGTATCCGATGCTGGAAGGTTCTGTCAATTGTCTATGAAGTGCTGGAAGGTTCTGTCAATTGTGTATGCAATGCTGGTAGGTTGTGTTGACTGTGTATGCAATGCTGGAAAGTTCTGTCAATTGTGTATGCAATGCTGGAAGTTTCTGTAGACTGTGTATGCAGTGCTGGTAGGTTCTGTCAATTCTGTATGCAATGCTGGTAGGTTGTGTTGATTGTGTATGCAATGCTGAAAAGTTCTGTCGATTGTGTATGCAATGCTGGAAAGGTTCTGTAGATTGTGTATGCAATGCTGGTAGGTTCTGCTGATTTTGTATGCAATGCTGGAAGGTTCTGCAGATTGTGTGTGCAGTGCAGAAAGGTTCTGTAGATTGTGTATGCAATATTGGTAGGTTCTGTCAATTGTGTATGCAGTGCTGGTAGGTTATGTTGATTGTGTATGCAGTGCTCGTAGGTTCTGTAGATTGTGTATGCAATGCTGGTAGGTTGTTTTGCTTGTGTATGCAATGCTGTAAGGTTTTGTAGATTGTGTATGCAATGCTGGTAGGTTCTATCAATTGTGTATGCAGTGCTGGTAGGTTGTGTTGATTGTGTGTGCAATGCTGGAAAGTTCTGTCGATTGTGTATGCAATGCTGGAAGGTTCTGTTGATTGTGTGTGCAATGCTGGTAAGTTCTGTAGATTGTGTATGCAATGCTGGAAAGTTCTGTCGATTATGTATGCAATGCTGGAAGGTTCTGTAGATTGTGTGTACAGTGCTGGAAGGTTCTGTAGATTGTGTATGCAATGCTGGTAGGCTCTGTCGATTGTGTATGCAGTGCTGGTAGGTTCTGTCGATTGTGTATGCAGTGCTGGAAGGTTCTGTTGATTGTTTATGCAGGGCTGGAAGTCTCATGGAGGATCAAGGCCAATAGCAGTTCGATAGATGGTTGCACATTCTCTTTAATAATAGCATGGAGGAATCACATGCAGTAATGGATTTGTACTGTATGTTATTAATGTCAGAAAACTGAGTGGTAAAAGTGCTATGGCCACTTCTGAACTCACTACGTTTATCACACAAGATTAAGGGAGTTAAGATAAGCGACTACTTGCTGCATTTGTTTGTAGACTAGGGTAAAGCCTTAGTTCTTATGGATCTTTTCAGAGTCCGTCTAGCAAAACTGTTTAGTTAAGGGACTTCCTCAAAAAGTAGGCTGAGGAATCAAACAGTAGACTCCAGGAAGCAGCCTGTGAACAACACATAGCTCTAAACTTCTGTACTAACTGACAGCCATCTTGTGACAATTAATAAAATAATTTTGCCAAGTGAAGAGTGAAGTGAAACTGAACAAAAAACATACCTAGGTTTGGAAAGGGGATTATCATAGCTATTTTTCAGAGATTAGTGAAAGCAGTGAAGTAGGCTGTGCCTACATGTCATAGAACGACAGACGAAATCTACTGCAGAGAATGTGGGACAGGCTATCTGTTCATGCAGGGCCTTGTATTAGACGTTTGTATATCAGATCTCATAGGCTAAATATGGGGACACTCCCAGTCAATAAATGGGGAGAAGGTGGGAGGGTTGATTATATAAATGTGGAAGGTATGGGAGGGTAGTATAAATGGTAAGAGGAGAAGTGAAGGTAGAAAGTAAACACTGTCACAGTACCTGAAAAGAAAGTGTGCTGTAAATGCAGGTGATAAACACAGTCTGTATTCCTTCCAGCAAAAGAAGCGATACTATTCTTGAATTCCTTTCAGATTATCTAGATGGCCGGCTGTTTGATTCTAGAAACATTTGCAATGAGTCTCTATTTCTGTAGAATTTTTTTAGCTATTTATATTTTAACAGCATCGCTTTTGTAAAGGTTAAACACATCATGAAATGAAAGACATATTTTAGCCATGAGATCTATGGGGAGCCACTCAGAAGTGCAACCTATAAGCTCTACATTGTTAGGATAGGAAATATCTTTTAGTACCAATGTAAGTAATAATAAAGCAGAGAGGGACATTCTTTTGAATTCGGGAGATTACTTCACAGTACACATTTCAACATCTCTTGAGGAAAGTACAAAGTGAAGAAACGTAAGGACTATTTCTGTGCTGTCCACTTTCAGCTGGGGTTTGAGGACACATATAGCTGTTAAACTGCTGACAATACAGTGCACTAGGCACGCTGGAAGATTACTTTCGGTATCCGCCACTCAGAGTACTTTCACTGTTCAACTCTGGACTCTTGGATTAAATGGAAATTCCTAATAGAAATCTTCATCACAGTCATACAGCTGCAAAATTAAAAAAAAAGTTTTTACATTGTGAAGAGCCAGAGGCAGTAATGAGCTCACACACATATATAGAACTTTTCCTCAACCAATCTCATTTGCATTTTCTCAAAGCTTCCACACTTTGAAACAAAAGATTTCAGTCGTAAGGAAAATAATGTTTATTACAAACCTGATGGTTTTCACAAAAATAAACAATTTGATGACAGTACATTTTTAAAAAGATGGATAAGATTCAGATTTTATTTAAGCTCATTTCTTTCTTTCTGTCTTTTTTATTTTTCTATTTTTCTACCCCTTATAAGCACTACTTTATATGTGACCTATACTTTCCTGAATTTTGACAATGCTACTCCTTCTGGAAAACAATCATAATCCCTTAAATAACCTCTAAGACTCAGAAAACATGCAGAAGCAGGATGCATTTCAGATGCATGGCTTTGCTTATAAAGGCAGCAGTAGTCATTAGCTTGGCATATACATATAACACCAATGAACTTATTCTTCAAAGTAATACTTCAGTGGTACTTTAATGTGTGTTCCAGGGGCTAATCCACTTTGTAACTTCAGACCGATACATATTCCTTCCTTTTTTAACATTGTAACCAACAATGATGTTTGCTTTTCTTTAAGGTGCTTACTTTGTTCTATCGTGTCTCCCCCTTACTCTACTCCTTTAAGATTATACGTTAACCTGTTCATGTCTCTCTTTGTATGACTTCTTGCACAAAACATGCTTCATCTTTACTACCCTCCTCTGAACTGTCTCTGTCCTGTTTACGCCTTTTGTTATTGTGAGATCGCTCTGGAGTTGTATATTCTGCTTTCCATGCTTCATCTTTACTACCCTCCTCTGAACTGTCTCTGTCCTGTTTATGCCTTTTGTTATTGTGAGATCGCTCTAGAGTTGTATATACTGCTTTCCATGCTTCATCTTTACTAACCTCCTCTGAACTGTCTCTGTCCTGTTTATGCCTTTTGTTATTGTGAGATCGCTCCAGAGTTGTATATTCTGCTTTCCATGCTTCATCTTTACTACCCTCCTCTGAACTGTCGCTGTCCTGTTTACGCCTTTTGTTATTGTTAGATCTCTCTAGAGTTGTATATACTGCTTTCCATGCTTCATGTTTACTACCCTCCTCTGAACTGTCGCTGTCCTGTTTACGCCTTTTGTTATTGTGAGATCGCTCTAGAGTTGTATATACTGCTTTCCATGCTTCATCTTTACTAACCTCCTCTGAACTGTCTCTGTCCTGTTTATGCCTTTTGTTATTGTGAGATCGCTCTAGAGTTGTATATTCTGCTTTCCATGCTTCATCTTTACTACCCTCCTCTGAACTGTCGCTGTCCTGTTTACGCCTTTTGTTATTGTTAGATCTCTCTAGAGTTGTATATACTGCTTTCCATGCTTCATGTTTACTACCCTCCTCTGAACTGTCGCTGTCCTGTTTATGCCTTTTGTTATTGTGAGATCGCTCTAGAGTTGTATATACTGCTTTCCATGCTTCATCTTTACTAACCTCCTCTGAACTGTCTCTGTCCTGTTTATGCCTTTTGTTATTGTGAGATCGCTCTAGAGTTGTATATTCTGCTTTCCATGCTTCATCTTTACTACCCTCCTCTGAACTGTCGCTGTCCTGTTTACGCCTTTTGTTATTGTTAGATCTCTCTAGAGTTGTATATACTGCTTTCCATGCTTCATGTTTACTACCCTCCTCTGAACTGTCGCTGTCCTGTTTACGCCTTTTGTTATTGTGAGATCTCTCTAGAGTTGTATATTCTGCTTTCCATGCTTCATCTTTACTACCCTCCTCTGAACTGTCGCTGTCCTGTTTACGCCTTTTGTTATTGTGAGATCGCTCTAGAGTTGTATATTCTGCTTTCCATGCTTCATCTTTACTACCCTCCTCTGAACTGTCGCTGTCCTGTTTACGCCTTTTGTTATTGTGAGATCGCTCTAGAGTTGTATATTCTGCTTTCCATGCTTCATCTTTACTACCCTCCTCTGAACTGTCGCTGTCCTGTTTACGCCTTTTGTTATTGTGAGATCGCTCTAGAGTTGTATATTCTGCTTTCCATGCTTCATCTTTACTACCCTCCTCTGAACTGTCACTGTCCTGTTTACGCCTTTTGTTATTGTTAGATCTCTCTAGAGTTGTATATACTGCTTTCCATGCTTCATTTTTACTACCCTCCTCTGAACTGTCGCTGTCCTGTTTACACCTTTTGTTATTGTGAGATCTCTCTAGAGTTGTATATTCTGCTTTCCATGCTTCATCTTTACTACCCTCCTCTGAACTGTCGCTGTCCTGTTTACGCCTTTTGTTATTGTGAGATCACTCTATAGTTGTATATTCTGCTTTCCATGCTTCATCTTTACTACCCTCCTCTGAACTGTTGCTGTCCTGTTTACGCCTTTTGTTATTGTGAGATCGCTCTAGAGTTGTATATTCTGCTTTCCATGCTTCATCTTTACTACCCTCCTCTGAACTGTCGCTGTCCTGTTTACACCTTTTGTTATTGTGAGATCTCTCTAGAGTTGTATATACTGCTTTCCATGCTTCATCTTTACTGTCCTCCTCTGAACTGTCTCTGTCCTGTTTACGCCTTTTGTTATTGTGAGATCGCTCTAGAGTTGTATGTACTGCTTTCCATGCTTCATCTTTACTACCCTGCTCTGAACTGTCTCTGTCCTGTTTACACCTTTTGTTATTGTGAGATCGCTCTAGAGTTGTATATTCTGCTTTCCATGCTTCATCTTTACTCCCCTCCTCTGAACTGTCTCTGTCCTGTTTACGCCTTTTGTTATTGTGAGATCGCTCTAGAGTTGCATATTCTGCTTTCCATGCTTCATCTTTACTACCCTCCTCTGAACTGTCTCTGTCCTGTTTACGCCTTTTGTTATTGTGAGATCTCTCTAGAGTTGTATATACTGCTTTCCATGCTTCATCTTTACTACCCTCCTCTGAACTGTCTCTGTCCTGTTTACACCTTTTGTTATTGTGAGATCTCTCTAGAGTTGTATATTCTGCTTTCCATGCTTCATCTTTACTACCCTCCTCTGAACTGTCGCTGTCCTGTTTACGCCTTTTGTTATTGTGAGATCTCTCTAGAGTTGTATATACTGCTTTCCATGCTTCATCTTTACTACCCTCCTCTGAACTGTCTCTGTCCTGTTTACACCTTTTGTTATTGTGAGATCTCTCTAGAGTTGTATATTCTGCTTTCCATGCTTCATCTTTACTACCCTCCTCTGAACTGTCGCTGTCCTGTTTACACCTTTTGTTATTGTGAGATCTCTCTAGAGTTGTATATTCTGCTTTCCATGCTTCATCTTTACTACCCTCCTCTGAACTGTCGCTGTCCTGTTTACGCCTTTTGTTATTGTGAGATCTCTCTAGAGTTGTATATACTGCTTTCCATACTACCCTCCTCTGAACTGTCGCTGTCCTGTTTACGCCTTTTAGTTATTGTGAGATCTCTCTAGAGTTGTATATACTGCTTTCCATGTTTCATCTTTATTACCCTCCTCTGAACTGTCTCTGTGCTGTTTACACCTTGTGTTATTGTGAGATCGCTCTAGAGTCGTATATACTGCTTTCCATGCTTCATCTTTTCTACCCTCCTCTGAACTGTCTCTGTCCTGTTTATGCCTTTTGTTATTGTGAGATCGCTCTAGAGTTGTATATTCTGCTTTCCATGCTTCATCTTTACTACCCTGCTCTGAACTGTCTCTGTCCTGTTTATGCCTTTTGTTATTGTGAGATCTCTCTAGAGTTGTATATACTGCTTTCCATGCTTCATCTTTACTACCCTCCTCTGAACTGTCGCTGTCCTGTTTACACCTTTTGTTATTGTGAGATCTCTCTAGAGTTGCATATTCTGATTTCCATGCTTCATCTTTACTACCCTCATCTGAACTGTCTCTGTCCTGTTTACACCTTTTGTTATTGTGAGATCGCTCTAGAGTCATATATACTGCTTTCCATGCTTCGTCTTTACTACCCTCCTCTGAACTGTCGCTGTCCTGTTTACACCTTTTGTTATTGTGAGATCTCTCTAGAGTTGTATATACTGCTTTCCATGCTTCATCTTTACTACCCTCCTCTGAAATGTCTCTGTGCTGTTTACGCCTTTTGTTATTGTGAGATCTCTCTAGAGTTGTATATACTGCTTTCCATGCTTCATCTTTACTACCCTGCTCTGAACTGTCTCTGTCCTGTTTATGCCTTTTGTTATTGTGAGATCGCTCTAGAGTTGTATATACTGCTTTCCATGCTTCATCTTTACTACCCTCCTCTGAACTGTCGCTGTCCTGTTTACACCTTTTGTTATTGTGAGATCGCTCTAGAGTTGTATATTCTGCTTTCCATGCTTCATCTTTACTACCGTCCTCTGAACTGTCGCTGTCCTGTTTACACCTTTTGTTATTGTGAGATCGCTCTGGAGTTGTATATTCTGCTTTCCATGCTTCATCTTTACTACTCTCCTCTGAACTGTCTCTGTCCTGTTTACGCCTTTTGTTATTGTGAGATCGCTCTAGAGTTGTATATTCTGCTTTCCATGCTTCATCTTTACTACCCTCCTCTGAACTGTCTCTGTCCTGTTTACGCCTTTTGTTATTGTGAGATCCCTCTAGAGTTGTATATACTGCTTTCCATGCTTCATCTTTACTACCCTCCTCTGAACTGTCGCTGTCCTGTTTACACCTTTTGTTATTGTGAGATTTCTGTAGAGTTGTATATACTGCTTTCCATGCTTCATCTTTACTACCGTCCTCTGAACTGTCTCTGTGCTGTTTACGCCTTTTGTTATTGTGAGATCGCTCTAGAGTTGTATATTCTGCTTTCCATGCTTCATCTTTACTACCCTCCTCTGAACTGTCTCTCTCCTGTTTACACCTTTTGTTATTGTGAGATCTCTCTAGAGTTGTATATTCTGCTTTCCATGCTTCATCTTTACTACCCTCCTCTGAACTGTCTCTGTCCTGTTTACGCCTTTTGTTATTGTGAGATCGCTCTAGAGTTGTATATACTGCTTTCCATGCTTCATCTTTACTACCCTCCTCTGAACTGTCTCTGTGCTGTTTACGCCTTTTGTTATTGTGAGATCGCTCTAGAGTTGTATATTCTGCTTTCCATGCTTCATCTTTTCTACCCTCCTCTGAACTGTCTCTGTCCTGTTTACACCTTTTGTTATTGTGAGATCTCTCTAGAGTTGTATATTCTGCTTTCCATGCTTCATCTTTACTACCCTCCTCTGAACTGCCTCTGTCCTGTTTATGCCTTTTGTTATTGTGAGATCTCTCTAGAGTTGTATATACTGCTTTCCATGCTTCATCTTTACTACCCTCCTCTGAACTATCTCTGTCCTGTTTATGCCTTTTGTTATTGTGAGATCGCTCTAGAGTTGTATATACTGCTTTCCATGCTTCATCTTTACTACCCTCCTCTGAACTGTCGCTGTCCTGTTTACACCTTTTGTTATTGTGAGATCGCTCTAGAGTTGTATATACTGCTTTCCATGCTTCATCTTTCATACCCTCCTCTGAACTGTCTCTGTCCTGTTTACACCTTTTGTTATTGTGAGATCTCTCTAGTGTTGTATATTCTGCTTTCCATGCTTCATCTTTACTACCCTCCTCTGAACTGTCTCTGTCCTGTTTACACCTTTTGTTATTGTGAGATCTCTCTAGAGTTGTATATTCTGCTTTCCATGCTTCATCTTTACTACCCTCCTCTGAACTGTCTCTGTCCTGTTTACGCCTTTTGTTATTGTGAGATCTCTCTAGAGTTGTATATACTGCTTTCCATGCTTCATCTTTACTACCCTCCTCTGAACTGTCTCTGTCCTGTTTATGCCTTTTGTTATTGTGAGATTGCTCTAGAGTTGTATATTCTGCTTTCCATGCTTCATCTTTACTACCCTCCTCTGAACTGTCGCTGTCCTGTTTACGCCTTTTGTTATTGTGAGATCGCTCTAGAGTTGTATATACTGCTTTCCATGCTTCATCTTTACTACCCTCCTCTGAACTGTCGCTGTCCTGTTTATGCCTTTTGTTATTGTGAGATCTCTCTAGAGTTGTATATTCTGCTTTCCATGCTTCATCTTTACTACCCTCCTCTGAACTGTCTCTGTCCTGTTTATGCCTTTTGTTATTGTGAGATCGCTCTAGAGTTGTATATTCTGCTTTCCATGCTTCATCTTTACTACCCTCCTCTGAACTGTCTCTGTTCTGTTTACACCTTTTGTTATTGTGAGATCGCTCTAGAGTTGTATATTCTGCTTTCCATGCTTCATCTTTACTACTCCCCTCTGAACTGTCGCTGCCCTGTTTACACCTTTTGTTATTGTGAGATCTCTCTAGAGTTGTATATTCTGCTTTCCATGCTTCATCTTTACTAACCTCCTCTGAACTGTCGCTGTCCTGTTTACGCCTTTTGTTATTGTGAGATCTCTCTAGAGTTGTATATACTGCTTTCCATGCTTCATCTTTACTACCCTCCTCTGAACTGTCGCTGTCCTGTTTACGCCTTTTGTTATTGTGAGATCTCTCTAGAGTTGTATATACTGCTTTCCATGCTTCATCTTTACTACCGTCCTCTGAACTGTCTCTGTGCTGTTCTGTCCTGTTTCTTTTTTTTTTTTGTATAGATCTCTAGAGTTGTATTATACTGCTTTCCGCTTCCATGCTTCATCTCTTTACTCCCTCCTCTGAACTGTCTCAGAGTTGTATATTCTGCTTTCCATGCTTCATCTTTACTACCCTGCTCTGAACTGTCTCTGTCCTGTTTACACCTTTTGTTATTGTGAGATCTCTCTAGAGTTGTATATTCTGCTTTCCATGCTTCATCTTTACTACCCTCCTCTGAACTGTCTCTGTCCTTTTTATGCCTTTTGTTATTGTGAGATCGCTCTAGAGTTGTATATTTTGCTTTCCATGCTTCATCTTTACTACCCTCCTCTGAACTGTCTCTGTCCTGTTTACGCCTTTTGTTATTGTGAGATCGCTCTAGAGTTGTATATACTGCTTTCCATGCTTCATCTTTACTACCCTCCTCTGAACTGTCTCTGTCCTGTTTACGCCTTTTGTTATTGTGAGATCTCTCTAGAGTTGTATATACTGCTTTCCATGCTTCATCTTTACTACCCTCCTCTGAACTGTCGCTGTCCTGTTTACGCCTTTTGTTATTGTGAGATCTCTCTAGAGTTGTATATACTGCTTCCCATGCTTCATCTTTGCTACCCTCCTCTGAACAGTCGCTGTCCTGTTTACACCTTTTGTTATTGTGAGATCTCTCTAGAGTTGTATATACTGCTTCCCATGCTTCATCTTTACTACCCTCCTCTGAACTGTCTCTGTCCTGTTTACGCCTTTTGTTATTGTGAGATCGCTCTAGAGTTGTATATACTGCTTCCCATGCTTCATCTTTACTACCCTCCTCTGAACTGTCTCTGTCCTGTTTACGCCTTTTGTTATTGTGAGATCCCTCTAGAGTTGTATATTCTGCTTTCCATGCTTCATCTTTACTACCCTCCTCTGAACTGTCGCTGTCCTGTTTACGCCTTTTGTTATTGTGAGATCGCTCTAGAGTCGTATATACTGCTTTCCATGCTTCATCTTTACTACTCCCCTCTGAACTGTCGCTGTCCTGTTTATGCCTTTTGTTATTGTGAGATTGTTCTAGAGTTGTATATTCTGCTTTCCACCTTTTCTTTTTCTGGTTAAATAATGTAAGTTTCTTAAATGGAAACTATTACGGATGCACTATTTCTTTTGAGTAATATTATCAAGTAAAATGTTAGGAAGAACTCTTAGAGTATGACATATCCTATATTGAATCTCGCCAGCTGTGAGACAGTGATTTCTGTTTTTATTTATTTATTTATTTATTACTGGTGGTGGTTTCTATTTCTGGATCCCAGTAATCTCAGCGTTTTTTGCTATTTTCTTATATCACTTGCCTAACTTTAGCTTCTCTGATATGCTGTCTTCTTCGTCTATTGTTGTTCCTGTTTACCCGACAGCTGTGGGCCTCCTTTTTTATATTTTTCTGATTTTTGGATGCATTATTTTTTGTTTCTTTTCAGTTGAATGCAGTTTCACATGTTTTGGACTATTCCAGTTTTGTCCCTAGCTCACCCCCTTTCTAGACTTCTTGTGTTATATACTTGCTGTGTAACTTGTTTTACTAACAAAAAAATAACTCCTTTCTTTCCAGTATGAACAGCAGTGGGGTCTGAGCTCAACCATGAAGCACACTCACTCCCACTCCCACTGGGAAACCTTCTTTGAGACTTTACACTGTTTGTACTTGTGTCATTCGTTCGTTGTACATAGTCTGCACTAATGCTACCAATGTTTCTAGGACTTTGAACCACCACAGAACTTTAGGTTTCTTGGGACCTTGTCATATGCTTTCCCCAAGTGTAGGAATAAAAAGTTAGACTCTTTTAGCATTTCTAGCTTCTTCTCAAGCAACTGTCTCACTGCAAACATCAGTTTGGTTGTGTTGCATCTGAATCTGTACTGCTCATCTCCAATCTTACTTTCTACTACTCTGCATATTCATTTATCAGTCACCCTCTCCAGAACTTTCATGCAATGTGACAGGAGTTTGATGCCTCTATACTGTCCCTAGTAGTAGCTATCCCCTTTGTTCTTGAACACTGGTTCTAGCATGTTTTAGGGTAAAATTAGTGATTGCAAAATGACATCTAGTGAAACAATCAGCTCCCGCATAAATCACTGGTTTCCACATTCCAGTGGTCAGAGAAGGTTCTAAAGTTAAAAAATGTAGGCTGATAACGTGAAAGTTAACTGGAATAAAAGCACATGAGTTTAAATAAATACCTGGGGCTTTAGCACACCAAGAAGAGGAGAAAATAGGTGGAGTTGAAGAGGAATGGCAGCGGCTCAAAACAGCATGTGTTGGGACTACAGAACTGGCCAAGCCAGGTATGCAAATAAGGTACATAAGGAAAGTGGGAGGTGGAATGCAGAAGCACAGGAAGTCATCAAAAGAAAGGAGTGCAAGAAGAAATGAGAGCAAGAAAAGACGGAATATTGGCTGCTAAAATGAGGCTAAGGGAGCAGTTACAATAGCAAAGAAAAAGACATGAGAGGAAACCCCATATCATCTTCTAGAAAGTACCTCAATAGATGGCACAAAGAAACTCTATCAGATTACGTGACGATGGCAGAAAGATGAAGATAATAATATGATGCCTTTCATAAAAGAGTTTTCAACTCCAGACTGACCACAAGCCATCATCCTATGCTATCGGCAAAGTGTCACCAAGATGCCAAAGTCTGCTAGTGATGTAGAGAATTTAATACCAGAGATATCCACGTCTGTCACAGAAGTGCTATCCAGAAGTCGTAGACTTGACCAACTGTTACCCAGTACCATAGATGACTTTGTTAACTATGTATTAAAAATAATGAGGATTAGAGCAGTGACCACGAAAAGACCAGATAAGCTGAATCAGGTCACTCAACATGACTGAAATCTGCAAGCTGGTATAAAATGTGTGTGATGGGTAGCTGGATTGTTGAACACTAACCCAACTTATGCACAGGTACTATACAGTCAGAGAGCAGTTGTCACAGCATGTTGGCATGCTGTTATATCAAGATACAATTGTAGTTTTCTTACCTCTCCAATCCTCAAAGATCATCAAGGTGTTAATAAATGTAAAAAAAGAGGAAAAATAGTAGTGTGGAGGTCAAACATCAGACAAGACATTGTAAACTTATTGATAGGCAAACTGACATGACCACACTCCAGTTTATTGTCAGCGCTTTCGTATAGCAAATGCTTATACTTCAGACCAGGTCTGAAGAAGTATGATCTGAAGAAGTATGGTCTGAAGAAGTATGGTCTGAAGAAGTATATGGTCTGAAGAAGTATGGTCTGAAGAAGTATAAGCATTTGCTATATGAAAACACTAACAATAAACTGGAGTGTGGTCATGTCAGTTTGCCTATCTTGTTGTTTTTTCACGGTTTGCAGTTGGTTCCTTTTGGTTTTTCATTGTAAACTTATTGTCAAAGTATCGATTTTTGTATTATGCATGAGTCATCATAGAGACAAGAACCATTAATCCATGCTCCAACCACGACTAGCCAACAAATTATAGTCAAGTTCAAGACAATGTTTGCAAGATATGGCCTTCCAGTTAAACCAGCTATGGACAATGGTACATCATTTATGTGCAGTGAGTTTCAACAGTTTGTTACTCTATACATATTACATCAAGTCCTTCTCATCCACAATCAAATTGTGAAGTTGAGGGGACAGTGCAAACAGCCAAAAAGAATTTGAGACTATTATATCCTGTAAGAGCTGCCATGATATATTGAGCTACTCCACAGAGTGCCACAGGAAGAAGTCCCACACAGCTAATGCTACTACGCATAATGCCACAAAAGCAAGTACCACAAAGCTAATGCTACTCCACACAGTGTTACAGGAGTAAGTCCTGCACAGCTAATGCTACTCCACACAGGGCCACAGGAGTAAGTCCTTCACAGCTAATGCTACTCCACACAGGGCCACAGGAGTAAGTCTTGCACAGCTAAGGCTAATCCACACCGTGTTACAGGAGGAAGTCCTACTCAGTTAATGCTACTCCACAAAGGGCCACAGGAGTAAGTCCTACACAGCTAATGCTACTTCACACTGTGCTACATGAGTAAGTCCTGCACAGCTAATGCTACTCTACACAGTGTTACAGGAGTGAGTCCTGCACAGCTAATGCTACTCCACACAGGGCCACAGCAGTAAGTCCTACACAGCTAATGCTACTTCACACTGTGCTACAGGAGTAAGTCCTACACAGCTAATGCTACCCCACACAGTGTTACAGGAGTAAGTCCTACACAGCTAATGCTACTTCACACAGTGATACAGGAGTAAGTCCTACACAGCTAATGCTATTCCGCACAGTGTTACATGATTAAGTCCTACACAGCTAATGCTACTCCACACAGGGTCACAGGAGTAAGTCCTGCACAGCTAATGCTACTCCGCACAGTGTTACAGGATTAAGTCTTACACAGCTAATGCTACTCTGCACAGTGTTACAGGAGTAAGTCCTATACAGCTAATGCTACCCCACACAGTGTTACAGGAGTAAGTCCTACACAGCTAATGCTACTCCACACAGTGCTGCAGGAGTAAGTCCTACATAGCTAATGTTATTCCACACAGTATCACAGGAGTAAGTCCTGTACAACTAATGTTACTCCACACAGTGTTACAGGAATAAGTTCTGCACAGCTAATGATACTCCACACAGTGCTATAGGAGTAAGTCTTACACAGCTAATGCTACTCCACACAGTGTTACAGGAGCAAGTCCTACACAGCTAATGCTACTCCACACAGTGTTACAGGAGCAAGTCCTGCACAGCTAATGCTACTCCACACAGTGTTACAGGAATAAGTCCTACACAGCTAGTGCTATTCCACACAGTATTACAGGAGTAAGTCCTACTCAGCTAATGCTAGTCCACACAGTGTTACAGGATTAAGTCCTACACAGCTAATACTGCTCCACACAGTGTTACAGGAGTAAGTCCTGCACAGCTAATGATACCCCACACAGTGTTACAGGAGCAAGTCCTACACAGCTAATGCTACTCCACACAGTGTTACAGGAGCAAGTCCTGCACAGCTAATGCTACTCCACACAGTGTTACAGGAGCAAGTCCTGCACAGCTAATGCTACTCCACACAGTGTTACAGGAATAAGTCCTACACAGCTAGTGCTATTCCACACAGTGCCACAGCAGTAAGCCCTGCACAGCTAATGCTTGGAAAACAAATTGAAACTGATATGCCAGAGTAAATTCTAAAGCTTTCAATTATTTTGCACAATATTATCAAACAAAGTAACCCAGCAGCTAAAGTTTCATATAAGAAGTTTTATGACTGAGATCATTTAGTGCAGAGACTGCCCATCCTTCAGCCAGACTCAGCTGTCTGCTTAAAGTTAGTGAAAGAGGAAAAGTGGGACACAAACAGGTGCTGCAGTGCAGAAATCTATACTGAATTTCATTCATACATACACTGTGAAAAAAAACTTGGTGCCACCTGGTTAAATGTAACAGAAGACACACCAAGTTGGTTTGAGAAGGAAGTCCACCTGAATGCAGTATTCCCGAGAGCGAATCAAACAATTCTGGGCTGAGAATAAGCAGATCAATGTAGAATAAATGTGTTCCTGGTCCATCAGAAGTGCAATCACAAATAAATATTTGAGCAAAGGTGGACATTTGCTTCCGAATATCAGGAATGAAAGACCATGTGCTGCCCAAGTAAAGCAAATAACTGTTCTTGGTCCTTATCCTGCTAAATTCTGCTTTGTCTAGTGACTGTAAAACTATTTATGTTTGTTGAACTGACCTGGCTCACAGTTTTCCATCCACAGCTTCTAATTCTGTGTCCAGTTCCACTTTTCTAGCAGAGTTCTAATGACTAAAAGTGGTCATGGAATCAAAGTACTAAACTGCATCCTAAGTTGTGAGTAATAGAGGCAATTAAGTAGTTGTGCAGTTTCTTGGTAGTGATATATGTTCAAACATTTTAAGTAGCTGTGCGGTTTCTTGGTAGTAATATATGTTCAAACATTTTAAGTAGCTGTGCAGTTTCTTGGTAGTGATATATGTTCAAACATTTTAAGTAGCTGTGCAGTTTCTTGGTAGTAATATATGTTCAAACATTTTAAGTAGCTGTGCAGTTTCTTGGTCATGATATATGTTCAAACATTTTAAGTAGCTGTGCAGTTTCTTGGTAGTAATATATGTTCAGCATTTTAAGTAGCTGTGCAGTTTCTTGGTCATGATATATGTTCAAACATTTTAAGTAGCTGTGCAGTTTCTTGGTCGTGATATATGTTCAAACATTTTAAGTAGCTGTGCAGTTTCTTGGTAGTAATATATGTTCAGCATTTTAAGTAGCTGTGCAGTTTCTTGGTCGTGATATATGTTCAAACATTTTAAGTAGCTGTGCAGTTTCTTGGTAGTAATATATGTTCAGCATTTTAAGTAGCTGTGCAGTTTCTTGGTCGTGATATATGTTCAAACATTTTAAGTAGCTGTGCAGTTTCTTGGTAGTAATATATGTTCAAACATTTTAAGTAGCTGTGCAGTTTCTTGGTAGTGATATATGTTCAAACATTTTAAGTAGCTGTGCAGTTTCTTGGTAGTAATATATGTTCAAACATTTTAAGTAGCTGTGCAGTTTCTTGGTCGTGATATATGTTCAAACATTTTAAGTAGCTGTGCAGTTTCTTGGTAGTAATATATGTTCAGCATTTTAAGTAGCTGTGCAGTTTCTTGGTCGTGATATATGTTCAAACATTTTAAGTAGCTGTGCAGTTTCTTGGTAGTAATATATGTTCAGCATTTTAAGTAGCTGTGCAGTTTCTTGGTAGTAATATATGTTCAGCATTTTAAGTAGCTGTGCAGTTTCTTGGTCGTGATATATGTTCAAACATTTTAAGTAGCTGTGCAGTTTCTTGGTAGTAATATATGTTCAGCATTTTAAGTAGCTGTGCAGTTTCTTGGTCGTGATATATGTTCAAACATTTTAAGTAGCTGTGCAGTTTCTTGGTAGTAATATATGTTCAACATTTTAAGTAGCTGTGCAGTTTCTTGGTCGTGATATATGTTCAAACATTTTAAGTAGCTGTGCAGTTTCTTGGTAGTGATATATGTTCAAACATTTTAAGTAGCTGTGCAGTTTCTTGGTCGTGATATATGTTCAAACATTTTAAGTAGCTGTGCAGTTTCTTGGTCGTGATATATGTTCAAACATTTTAAGTAGCTGTGCAGTTTCTTGGTAGTAATATATGTTCAGCATTTTAAGTAGCTGTGCAGTTTCTTGGTCGTGATATATGTTCAAACATTTTAAGTAGCTGTGCAGTTTCTTGGTAGTAATATATGTTCAGCATTTTAAGTAGCTGTGCAGTTTCTTGGTCGTGATATATGTTCAAACATTTTAAGTAGCTGTGCAGTTTCTTGGTAGTGATATATGTTCAAACATTTTAAGTAGCTGTGCAGTTTCTTGGTCGTGATATATGTTCAAACATTTTAAGTAGCTGTGCAGTTTCTTGGTCGTGATATATGTTCAAACATTTTAAGTAGCTGTGCAGTTTCTTGGTCGAGATATATGTTCAAACATTTTAAGTAGCTGTGCAGTTTCTTGGTCGTGATATATGTTCAAACATTTTAAGTAGCTGTGCAGTTTCTTGGTAGTAATATATGTTCAACATTTTAAGTAGCTGTGCAGTTTCTTGGTCGTGATATATGTTCAAACATTTTAAGTAGCTGTGCAGTTTCTTGGTAGTGATATATGTTCAAACATTTTAAGTAGCTGTGCAGTTTCTTCGTAGTGATATATGTTCAAACATTTTAAGTAGCTGTGCAGTTTCTTGGTCGTAATATATGTTCAAACATTTTAAGTAGCTGTGCAGTTTCTTGGTAGTGATATATGTTCAAACATTTTAAGTAGCTGTGCAGTTTCTTGGTAGTAATATATGTTCAAACATTTTAAGTAGCTGTGCAGTTTCTTGGTAGTGATATATGTTCAAACATTTTAAGTAGCTGTGCAGTTTCTTGGTCGTAATATATGTTCAAACATTTTAAGTAGCTGTGCAGTTTCTTGGTAGTGATATATGTTCAAACATTTTAAGTAGCTGTGCAGTTTCTTGGTAGTACTATATGTTCAAACATTTTAAGTAGCTGTGCAGTTTCTTGGTAGTAATATATGTTCAGCATTTTGTAAGTAATCATATTCCTAAAAATATAGATTTGCAGGATCAGTCCAGAGTGTTGAATATTTGGTTTATCAATTGTGCACCTTCACCCTTTGTAATTTCTGTACCCAGATAATGTCTGTTATGTACTCATATACATTTTTAAAGCTGGTGACACAAGGTGTCATGTTATGTAGCCAGTTAATGTCTGCTATGGGGTCTACTTTTATGTCCTGAAAAGCCAGAGGACTGAAGACCAGATGACTGAGATAAAAAAAAGCATGAAACCCGGACTCATGAATTAGATAAGTATTATCAGGGCAAGCTAATACTCGTCCAATGGGGGGGGGGTGCTGGTTCTCCACTGTAGTGCAATCCCAGAGTTGGTATATATATATATATATATATATATATATATATATATATATATATATATAGGTAGGTAGAGAGGTGTGGGGGGTGCAGCCCCCACATTGGGGGGGAGGTAGCCCTCCACCTAGGTGGGTTTCAGCTGGTGTGGTGTGATTTCATGTTGTTCTGGGCAAGTATTCACTTGTCCTGAGAATACTTATGGGATTCGTGATTCTGGGCTTCGTGCTTTTTATCTTGATGTTGTGGTCTTTGGTCTTCTGGCTTTTCAGGATATAAAAGTAGACCCCTGCTATGTACTCATTACATGGTACTAATGCTGGATACACAAAGTGTCATGTTATGTACCCAGATAATGTCTGCTATGTACTCACTATATAGTGCTAATGCAGGGTACACATGGTGTCATGTTATGTACTCAGATAATGTCTGATACGCACTCATTATACGGTACTAATGCTGGGTACAGAATCTGCTAATCTTTACTCTCCTTCCTTTTCTCCTGGTCAGCTTCCACTATACTTCTTACAGTGCTTGATGTACTGTAGGCATACGGAGCTAAATGACCATTCTCCAAATAATGCACACTTTGTAAGTCACCTGCCAACTAAGCCACTCTTGGTGCAAGGCTGTGCTCATGAATTGCAAATGTAGAGGTATTTTGTACCTGTTAGTCACTTCCTGATATGTGTTGGATCAAACTTAGGAATTCAGCTGTCTGACATCATCCTTTGCTAACATAACTTATTCAGTAAAGACAATGGAGTGGGTTGACTGGCAGCTCAGAAAGTAATTTTGTATATAAAGAATTTCTGCACCAGTGAGGAAAGTGATATAGCTGCAGTTTTACAACCATACCTAGGAAGTCCCCTGCAATTATCTTTCTAAACAGACTCCTCAACAATGCACATATTTTCAAAGATAAATTAAAACTGTTCCTGCTTTGCTATACCACTGATATTCTGCAGGTTAAATTATTCTTAAACTACCTCTCTCATGTACGTGTACATGTCAGTGACTATCTCTCTTCTGCTCTTCTTATGACAAATTGCATATAATTATATCTGACCTAATGTGCTGCTACTTAATTATACCCAATGGTGACTATGTTGTTGCAAAATTTATTTCTTGATTATCTGCTTTATTCACCCTCACTTTGTATTTAATGCTGTTAAATGTTACTTTATTATTCTGCATGTGGTATAACTACTACTAGAAATAGTTCTCATGAAAACATTGTTTATTATACCATGCGAACATCGCAAACCCGACAAACGTGCATGCTGATTGGCTAATCCAACCAGCGTGCACATAGTAAATCCTACGAGAAACAACGCAAAAAGTCCGGTCGCTAAATATCATGTGGCGACAGCAAATAAACAGTAAAGTAAAGTAAATCTAATACCCAAAACACACAACAATTTAACGAAAACACAGAAAACTAACCAATTTCCATACTACACTCCTCATTCCCTCACCTCGAACACTAAAAAAATAAAAAGTCATGCAGTCGCAAATACATCACACACACACTACATAACCACCACTTATAACACAATAAAACCAAGCATTCTCATAAAACCATTCACTTACCTATATTCCCTACAATACCTATACATAGACAACTCCAAAATGTACATACTAAAACACACCACACATCCCTCGCAAAGTCAAAAACACACACCATACCGAACGTCCACATCAGCATACATCTAATAAAAGTGCATACAACACCACTATCTAGTGACCAAATAGTAA